>NC_036860.1:39341933-39419968 GCF_002910315.2 Salvelinus sp. IW2-2015 | reverse complement strand
AACCTTGTGTTGCCACTTGGTTTACAGCTAGAGAAGAGGGGCTGCCCACCGAGCTGAAGTTCTTGATAACTTGCGGTAAAAGTTGGTGAAGCCGAAACGGCTGAATTCACTTAACGGACTTGGGGGTGGGCCAATCCGCTAACCGGCCCCTAACTTCTTGGGGTCATCCTGGACTTCGAACATGCCATAGGCCGTTCACTATAAATCCCAGGAATTGTACTCGAGAGGAATGGTGTCCTGTCTTTGGCTATCGTTAATTGAAAGACTTACTAGTTTTTATCATGATTCGCTATAATTAGGGATTACGCGACCACTTGTGAGTTAATAGCGTAACTAATTAACTATGAATTCCGAGGGCACAGCCAAAAGGGAAAGTTATCTAGGATTACAAAGGTTATTATCTTACACAACTCAATAGACAACTTTCCGATATTTTCACTAGTCTGATCAAAGATGGTCTATGCTAATGTCAATTTGTATTATATTCTACTTTCGTCGGTGCTCATTCCAAACGTCGTAAATAACTGAGTCTGCACGAACCCAGATCTTCACTATGAGTCATACCACCCATACATCAGTTGTCTTAAATCATTTTTCTATTACTCACTCAATTAAGTTCACAGAAATGACTAAACAAAACATCTTAAAATAGTTACACTACAATGTGGAACGGAATAATGCCCTATGTGGGCTAAACCGGCATGGCGGCTGGTTAGACAAAGGAGAAAGTTGCGTTACGTCTACAGATTCACTACAGAGTCCATAAGTTATAAACAATTGACATGCTAATCTTTACACATAGAACGCCTACCACGTCATTCGGATGAACAATCTGCAACTCAATATATATATAAGCGTACAGTCCAGTGTGTGTGTCGTGGACAGAGATAGTCTACAGGATATGTTGGTTGAGTGAAGTTACTGATTGTGTGTCTGAGAGAACCCAACCACCTGCGCATATACAAGAATGAATGTATCGTTTAAGAGGCCGGTTGTACACCACTCTATTCATATCGGCAAGTCAACTAATGATACCGAATTCTAGCTGCAGACTAGAAGTCAATACAAAGCCTTGTTATGATTCGTATAAGAGTTTACACACGTGGATGACTATTAAGATTCAGATCTGTCTCAAACCTTTGTCCTCTCGTGATTGAGAGACACTGTTATGGATATTTCTAAAGAGTTGGCTTTTTAATATCAGATGAGAGGAGGGTGGTCCCATGGTCTCTGACCCAACTGGCTCAGGGGCGGTCCTTGGGATTTAGTTCAAATACACCAAATAGTTCAAATAGTTCAAATCACAAATACAATTGTATTTTCCTTCATTAACAGCTTCAAAATCATATAACAATTATACAAACAGTATCATCCTCACTCATTCATTGTATACCAACAAACCGATGTTAACCTCATATCTGAGGTTATTATATAAACAGCGGTATGGTAATGTGGTCAACCAACCGTCTCTCCCTGGTTCTCCACACATGGGACAATGGACGGTTCATAGCTGACTTTCACTGATATCACCAATATTCATCACCCAAGTTCTTGAGGATAATAAGAAAATACTTGTCCAAAGACCCACCACCAACGTTTGACAATGAGTGGAGAGATCCTTCTGTCCTGAAAGATTTACTCTCTCTCTTAATACCTGTTTAGCCAGAGGAGATCTCAGGATCTTTACAACGATCTCTCTGTAGATACACAGCAGGGTTGGAGGAGCAAAGCGGGAGAGAGGGCAAGGGAGGGGATACAGAAGTGAAATCATACACCAACGAGCTATAAATCGACACACTCTCGGCTTACGTACAATGGCTGTCTAGGAGGCGTTTGAGCACTTGTCTGACATGCTTAGTGTGTTCTTGAAGGGAGCTGCGAAAAGATGAGGATGTCATCAAGTAAAACAAACACGAAGATGTTAAGCATATCCCTAAGCACATCGTTTATGAGCGCTTGGAACAACAGCCGGAGCGTTGATAAGGCCGAAGGGCATCACCGCGTATTCGTAGTGACCAGTAGGCGTGTTGAAACGCGGGTCTTCGCACTCGTCCGGTTTGATCCAACAAGATGGTATGACGTTCCGCAGGTCAAGCTTAGTGAAGACAACTGCTTCCTGGAGCAGCTCAAAGGCTGTGGCCATAAGGCGGTAGCGGGTAGCGGTTACGGACCGGTTATGGCACTTGAGTCCCGGTAGTCGATGCAAGGTCGTAATCCCGCTCTTCTCTTGCCACAAAGAAAAACCCTGCTCCCGCCGGCGAGGTAGATGCACGCATGAGGCCTGCTGCCAGAGCGTCTCGATGTAAGGACCATACCAGACAGCTCGTTCGGGAGGAGAAGGAAAAAGATCCGACCCTGCGGGAGGCGCAGGTCCGGAACACAGGTCGATGGTGAATCGTAAGTCTATGGGTGGTAGTTTGGTGGCCCCTCTGTTGCTAAATACCAGTTTGAGGTCATGGTAACATCGGGAACTCGGGACAAGGTCGATGGATTCTAGAGACTCGGAAGGGGAACTCGGGAGGGAAGATACAAGTGGCTTGGCACGTAGGACCCACTGCTTGTAGTGCCCACAGACCAGTCGATGTGAGGGTTTATGGCTGTGAAGCCAGGGATAACCAAGCCGAGAGGGAACTCGGAACAGGAGATCAGATGAAGTTCATCACTTCCTGGTGTTGGGAACTGAAAGTCGCAAGGTGGTAGTGGCACGAGTAACAAGTCAGATCCAAAGGGCTTCTATCCAACGTAGTAACCCTTATGGGGTCACTCAGAGGTTCCGAAGGAACGCCATTCTCTTTCGCCCAGACCCCATCCATGAAGTTTACCTGCGGCTCCAGAGTCTACCAAGGCTTGAAGAGAAAACTCGTGGTCGTCCCAGAAAGGGTAACTGGAATGAGCAGCGGGGAGTTGGATGGATGGGAGGAGGTTATGTTTCCCGTTACAGTCCTTCCCAGGCCTGCACGGAAGAGTGGTTTCCCTGGAGCCGGGACACGTGGAGCGGAAATGGCCTGGTTTCGCAATATAGACAGCATCGCTCCTCATCCGGCGGTCTCTCTCAGCCTGGAGATGCGTCCAACCTGCATGGTTCTGGTGGAGCCAGCGAGGATAAAGGTGGAGACTCGGAGACTGGAACCGATAGGAGCTAGGGTGAGCGGTCTACGGTTGAGTTTCCTCTCTCTCTCTCAGACGCTGGTCTATGGTGAAGCCAACTTGATAAGGGACTGAGGTTGTCCGGTGGTTCCCAGTGGCCAGTTCATCTTGGATGTGTCAGAAAGACCCTTCAAAAAACACACTGTGAGCGCCTCGTCGTTCAGCGGCCACTTGCTGCTGCCACAGTGGCGAACTGGAATGGCAATAGTCCGTCACGCTGCGCCGACCTTGGCGGAGAGTCAGGAGCTGTTTGGCTGAGTCAGGGCGTTGGTAGCGACCTTAAAGAAACACGCTTGAATTCTTCAGCAAAGGTAGAGTAGCTGGCACAGCAGGACTTTGGCATCCCACACAGCAGTAGCCCAGGCTAGGGCCTTTTCCGACAGCAGGGTGATGATATATGCTATCTTGGACCGGTCGGTGGGAAACGACGATGGTTGCAGCTCAAAGTGAGAGAGAAATTGGGTGAAAACCCTTACAAACACTCGTCCCCTGAGAACCGTTGGGAGGCGGCAGACGAGGTTTCAGCAGGGGGTTAACTGCCAGGGGCACTTGAATCGGATGAACTGGAGCAGAAGCGGTTGCCGGGGAAAGTCGATCCCGAAATCTGCTTTATGGAAGTCAGCATCTCTGACAGAAGTTGAGATGTCTAGCCATTAAGGCCTCTTGCTGAACCAGAGCAGCTTCGTGGCGTTGGACAGTCCCCTCGTGGTGGGACAGCATGGAAAAAAAATCCTGGGTACTGGCTGCCTCTGGGTTCATTATAATGGCTCAGTGTTTCTGTCAGGACCCGGTGCGAGAAACAGTCACTAATAATCGTCAGAACCCAGAAGATGAGGCAGACACAGCAGTACTAGAGATGGTGGTTTAATTAAAGAACAAAATCTTCAGGCAAAGAAATAAATCCACAATGTCCAAAAATAAAGCCAAAAGGCACAAAATGGAAATCCTCCAACAATACAAAGAAACTCCACAAAGTGGTCGTGGTAAAAAACAGCAGGGAAAAAACAAACCTCAAAAGACTACTCAAATAATACACAAGAACTAAACCAGAGAACCTCTGGAAAATCCAACAAGAGAAATATCTGAATAAAACAAGGCTTGGGCTGGGGCTGGGTGCTAACTTACAAACACTGAGCAAGGAACTGAGGAACACACAGGGTTTAAATACTAACAAGGGAATGACCTAYAGGTGCAAACAATAATTAGAGCAAGAAAAACAAAAGGTACAAAAAAGGTGCAATGGGGACATCTAGTGACCAAAACCCGAACAGTCTTGGCCAAAACCTGACATCATATTTTTGTTATTTCAAGGGAACTGACATGCCCTTCTGCAATTACATTCAAAGTGAACTCAGAGGCTTCGTCCACAAAGTACAGTGGTGGCCAAAGGTTTTGAGAATGACACAAATATTAATTTTCACAAAGTCTGCTGCCTCAGTTTGTATGATGGCTATTTGCATATACTCCAGAATGTTATGAAGAGTGATCAGATGAATTGCAATTAATTGCAAAGTCCCTCTTTGCCATGCAAATGAACCGAATCCCCCCAATACATTTACACTGCATTTCAGCCCTGCCACAAAAGGACCAGCTGACCAGCTGTGTATCTGCACGCGCAGTGAGGCGAAGACTTCTAGAGGATGGCCTGGTGTCAATAAAGGGCAGCAAAGAAGCCACTTCTCTCCAGGAAAAACATCAGGGACAGACTGAGGTACAGGGATTGGACTGCTGAGGACTGGGGTAAAGTCATTCTCTCTGATGAATCCACTTTCCGATTGTTTGGGGCATCCGGAAAAAAGCTTGTCCGGAGAAGACAAGGTGAGTGCTACCATCAGTCCTGTGTCATGCCAACTGTAAAGCATCCTGAGACCATTCATGTGTGGGGTTGCTTCTCAGCCAAGGGAGTGGGCTCACTCACAATGTTGCCTAAGAACACAGCCATGAATAAAGAATGGTACCAACACATCCTCCGAGAGCAACTTCTCCCAACCATCCAGGAACAGTTTGGTGACGAACAGTGCCTTTTCCAGCATGATGGAGCACCTTGCCATAAGGCAAAAGTGATAACTAAGTGGCTCGGGGAACAAAACATCGATATTTTGGGTCCATGGCCAGGAAGCTCCCCAGACCTTAATCCCATTGAGAACTTGAGGTCAATCCCCAAGAGGCGGGTAGACAAACAAAAACCCACAAATTCTGACAAACTCCAAGCATTGATTATGCAAGAATGGGCTGCCATCAGTCAGGATGTGGCCCAGAAGTTAATTGACAGCATGCCAGGGCGGATTGTAGAGGTCTTGAAAAAGAAGGGTCAACACTGCAAATATTGACTCTGCATCAACTTCATGTAATTGTCAATACAACTATTTGACACTTATGAAATGCTTGTAATTATACTTCAGTATTCCATAGTAACATCTGACAAAAATATCTAAGACACTGAAGCAGCAAACTTTGTGAAAATTAATATTTGTGTCATTCTCAAAACTTTTGGCCAGTCAGTAGCTGTTGTTGCGCAGCCCGTACCATCTGCTGTCGTCACGAATCGAACCGACTGAAGGGTACAAGGAGGGTGCTGACGGGGCTCTTTCCAATACAAACAAAGCGGAGAGATCAGGTGCACTGTCAAAAGTGGAAGTCATTAGATAATTTCATCCTTGGCTATCTGTTGTGTCCTGGAACGCAACATTATCCGGGCTTCCAGAAGTGCAACATGGTTCTGCTTCGGCACATATCCATCGCCCTAACTGCAGCGGTGGCTGCATTCGGGTCCGCGCTGTTTATCGCCTTAAATTATTTATACAGAAGGCGAATATGGTCTCCCGAAGCGGAATATTACATGATCAAAGAGGTAAGCTTTGCCATGTAGGAGTGTTCAGTCGGCATAAGTTTATGGCTCTGTAACTGTTGCAATCGAGGGACAGACGCACAGTTTTCACGGTTTATCTCTGGATTCTTTACGTGCCAGAGCGTTAAAGTTCTGAAGGGGAATGTGGAATCGAACGCATGCAGGCATAGAGATGATTTAACGAATCACTTATGCATCGACATGGGGCCTTCCAGCCCAGAGAATGCAAATGACAATGATGCGCGTTCATCTCAGACCATGTTGATAAACTGACAATCTGACTTCACGTTGATAATGATGAAGGGTTTTGATAAAGAATGATGCACATAATGAGAATCATACAAGATTTACGGTCCAAGAAAGCTACAGTAGAAGAGAATACACACTAATAGTCTAATGTTAAAGTAGAAAATGCAAATCATTCCAAAGTAATTCACAGTCATAATAATACTTGAAGCATTTCCTCTGACTATAGCCTGCCCTATACGGACATGGGCATATTACCTGAAATTAACTAATATGATTTTCAGGAGCTCATTGGTCTTGATTCACACAAAGAGGCCAGATTAGACTACAGTTAATGTAATCGAGGGAGAATTGCTGAGAAACTTGCTGACTCCTCAAATTTGCCTCTCACAAACCAATGAGATGGTATAGAGCTGATGTAACTAACATTGGTGCCATAACAACATTACATAGTGGTCAAAGTGCAAATGCAGCTATTGTGGCACAAGTAGACAGCTATTGGCGGTTTAGTTTATTAGGATCCCCATTAGCTACTGCAAATGCAGCAGCTACTCTTCCTGTGGTCCACATAAAACATACAAAGTACAGAACAGTAAGAGACAAGAACATCATAAGATATTACATTAAATTCAAAATAAAAATTAGAGTTATATATAGGAAAGACACTGAGAGACAACATACTATTTACACACTATTCATAAACACATTTTTATATTCTTATTTACTGTACAGTTAAATTAGATCTTTAGAAAGAGGAGATGAGCTGTGATACAATATGTATTTCATCTGTTTTTTAAAGCTAAACTTGGATTTTGCCTGAGTAACCTCTGGTGGCAGAGCATTCCATGATGACATGGCTCTATACATAAGTGAGCGATTCATTAAATCTGTTTTTGGTTTGAGTACCGTGGGGTCACAACAACAGAGGCTGTTGCCTGCATTGCACACAAAAATGCAAGTGATTGTGAAATACTGCAGCATTATCTATACTTTACTGGTAATCCTACAGGGACAGATAGTGAAAAATACTGATGTACAGTGCCTTCAGAAAGTATTCAGACCCCTTGACTTCTTCCACATTTTGTTACGTTACTGCCTTATTCTAAAATTGATCAAATCGTTTTCCCCCCTCATCAATCTACACACAATACCCCATAATGACAAAGCGAAAACAGGTTTAGATTTTTTTGCTAATTTATAAAATTTAAAAAAGCTGAAATATCACATTTATATAAGTATTCAGACCCTTTACTTAGTACTTTGTTGAAGCACCTTTGGCAGTGATTACAGTATCGAGTCTTCTTGGGTATGACACTACCTTATTTACATAAGTATTCAGACCCTTTACTTAGTACTTTGTTGAAGCACCTTTGGCAGTGATTCCAGCCTCGAGCCTTCTTGGGTATGACGCTACAAGCTTGGCACACCTGTATTTGGGGAGTTTCTCCAATTTTTCACTGCAGATGCTCTCAAGCTGTCAGGCTGGATGGGGAGCGTTGCTGCACAGCTATTTTCAGGTCTCTCCAAAGATGTTCGATCGGGTTCAAGTCCAGGCTCTGGCTGGGCCATTCAAGGACACTGAGAGACTTGTCCCAAAGCCACTCCTATGTTGTCTTGGCTGTGTGCTTAGGGTCGTTGTTCTGTTGGAAGGTGAACCTTCACCCCAGTTTGAGGTCCTGAGCGATCTGAAGCAGGTTTTCATCAAGGATCTCACTGTACTTTGCTCCGTTCATCTTTCCCTCGATCATGACTAGTCTCCCAGTCCCTGCCGCTGAAAAACATCCCCACAGCATGATGCTGCCACCACCATGCTTCACCGTAGGGATCGTGCCAGGTTTCCCTCAGACGTGACAATTGGCATTCAGGCCAAAGAGTTCAATCTTGGTTTCATCAGAGAATCCAGAGAATCTTATTTTTAGTCTTTAGGTGCCTCTTGGCAAGCTCCAAACGGGCTGTCATGTGCCTTTTACTAAGGAGTGGCTTCCGTCTGGCCACTCTACCATAAAGGCCTTGGTGTACGATGGTATTCCTTCTGGAAAGTTCTTCAATCTCCACAGAGGAACTCTAGAGCTCTGTCCGAGTGACCATCAGGTTCTTGGTCACCTCTCTGACCAAGGCCCTTCTCCGATTGCTCAGTTTGGCCGGGCGGCCAGCTCTAGGAAGAGTCTTGGTGGTTCCAAACATCTTCCATTTAAGAATGATGGAGGCCACTGTGTTCTTGGGGGACCTTCAATGCTGCAGACATTTTTTGGTACCCTTCCCCAGATCTGTGCCTCGACAATCCTGTCTCGGGGCTCTACAGAAAATTCTATCGATCTCATGGCTTGGTTTTTGCTCTGACATGCACTGTCAACCGTGGGACCTTATATAGACATGTGTGTGCCTTTCCAAATCATGTCCAATCAATAGAATTTAGCACAGGTGGACACCAATCAAGTTGTAGAAAGATCTCACAGATGATCATTGGAAACAGGATGCACCTGAGCTCAATTTTGAGTCTCATAGCAAAGAGTCTGAATACTTATGTAAGGTATTTCTGTTTTGTATTAAAAACCTGTTCTCGCTTTGTCATTATGGGGTATTGTGTGTAAATTGCTGAGGAATTTGGGGATTTTAATCCATTTTAGAATAGGGCTGTGACGTAACAAAATGTGGAAAAAGTCAAGGGGTCTGAATACTTTCCGAAGGCACTGTATGTAAACAAAACATATCGCAGTTCTGCACTTTACAGGAGCAACAATGATCTATATATCTGTACCTTTGAGAAGAAAGAAAAATGGAATAAGATAACTTCATGTTGCTGTTGTGAGAGAACAGGTGTTCTGATGGCATCCTGCTGTGTCTGCATGTTGAGCAGGAGGAGGATGGACAGCGCCAGGTGCTAGTCCTTGGCCTAGACGGAGCTGGGAAGAGCAGTATGCTTCAGGGGCTGACAGCCACAGACGGAGACAAAAGAGGGCACTGCCGTCCCACCAGGGGCTTCAACTTTATAAGCCTCAGTGCCCCTGCCCGTCAGCTGGATTTCCTAGAAAGTAAGCTATGCAGTTTGCACAACAGATTTTTGCAGAGTGCTTTAAGCCTCTATCACCTTTAATTTTGTCACATGGATTTTAAACTATCAGATTAGCCCTGAAAATGCCAGTGGCTTTACCAAAAGCATTATAATCATGTGCCTTTGCTTAGACTCACTCATACGTTTGGACAACATGCATCATTTACCTTTTCTTGAGTGGAATAATTMATTTGGCCTTCTTGTAGTGTGTCAAACAAATAAGAAAGTAGAAAACATAAGTTCATACATCTTCCTTATTGCCTAGCAACACCTCTCAAGTAAACTTCCTACCTCTGTCTGCTGTCTTCCAGTTGGAGGGGGTGAGGATTTGCGTAYGTACTGGGCAGAGTACCTGGGGAAGACGCATGCCCTGGTGTACGTGGTTGACTCCTCTGATAGACGACGTCTCCCACAGGCCAAGGCTGAGCTGCATCGCCTCCTCAGACTGCACTCACAACTTCCTGTGGTGGTCCTTGGGAACAAACAGGTGACCTTGACTATTATACGGGCTTATACTGTCTATGGGCAGATTTCCATCGGAGATAGAAACACCAAGAGAATGGAAACGTATTCAATTTTTATCTAAACATGTTGATCTTAATGTGGGCAATATGAGTGTCTCAGATATGGATACACGTATACTGGATACATGTATGCTCTCCAGTGAGCACATACTGTTAGTAACCCCTCACTTGAGCAGTGTTATAAAGAATTTGTAATACTGTTATAAGTGTGATGTTACTACTGTCATGACCAGTATTGTGACACATCCATGCATTGCTGTTTAGATTGTCAAACTGTTTTATTTATGATTTAGTCATTTTAACAGGTGCTCATCACACCCAGTGTGACTTGATAGTAAACTTCACTGTGTCCCCTCTAGGACAAGCCAAACGCATTGAGTGTGTCGGAGCTCCATGAAGCCCTGTCTCTGGGGGCGGTGGCTGACAAGAGGAGGCTGTTCCTACTGGCTGCCCAGCTAGGCTCAGATGGCCTGATTGTCTCCCGTAATCTGCAGGCCTTCCAGGACTTGCTCCTACAGCTCGTCTGACGCCCCAGGGCAGGAGTAGTGAAAAGGGGGTTGACCAGGCAGGTGGGATGGGGAAAGTGGTCCATTGATGTGCCCGTGTGGTAAGGACCAGTGGCAATTGGCCATGACTGTGTGTGAATACTTTTGAACTACAGTAGATCCTTCAGGGCCATCTGGAAGGCAGGGAGCGAAAATCGTTTGATACACAGTCAGGTCCATAATTATTGGCACCCTTGATAAAGATGAGCACAAAAGACTGAATAAAATAATAAATACTTTATATTTTATACTAATAAAGTTGCTCAAAGAGATTTTGTTTAACAAGTAATAAAAAAAAATCAAAATAGACAAAAGATAGGGGACAAAATGATTGGCACCCCTGTTTTCAGTACCCTTGCGAGGATAACGACACTGAGCCTCTTTAAAAATACTTTATGAGATTGGAGAACACATTAGGAAGGATCTTAGACCATTCCTCCATATAGAATCTTTCCAGATCCTTGATATCCTTAGTTTGAGCTTATGGACTGCCCTCTTCAATTCAAATAATGCTTCCATATGCTTCCCTTTTTCAACGCCAAACCCACCCCTGATGTGCATGGCCAAAGAGCTCCATTTCAAGTCATCTGAACATAGCACCGCCTGGAGTTTGATAAACGGCATTGGCATTTGGATTGGAACCGGCGCTATGGTCAGATCACATGAAAATAGAGCTCTTTGGCCACGCAGACCAGAGGTATGTTTGGCATTTATAAACAGAGACATATGCAGAAAAGTACCTCATACCTAAGGTAAAATATGGTGGTGGATTGTTGATGTTATGGGGCTATTTTGCTTCCACTGGTCCTGGAGCCCTTGTAACGCCAGTTAGCATTGTCTCTCGAAACTACCTTTTAACTTCCTTCATACTGGACACAGAGACACAAAAATGCTATCCATGAGTTTGGAAAGTAGCGCTCACAAACCAAAAGTGGTCCCTGAAAATCGCGTACATACACTATATATACAAAAGTATGTGGACACCCCTTTAAATTAGAGGATTCGGCTATTTCAGCCACACCCGTTCCTGACAGGTGTATAAAATGTTTTGTTATTATTAATAAAAACATATGTAAGACAGTTGTATTGCAATTTTTTATATATATATATATATATATATATATATACAGTATATCACAAAAGTGAGTACACCCCTCACATTTTTGTAAATATTTGAGTATATCTTTTCATGTGACAACACTGAAGAAANACACCAAAGTTAACACACCTGCTCCCCATTCACACCTGACACCTTGTAACACTAATGAGTCACATGACACCGGGGAGGGAAAATGGCTAATTGGGCCCAATTTGGACATTTTCACTTAGGGGTGTACTCACTTTTGTTGCCAGCGGTTTAGACATTAATGGCTGTGTGTTGAGTTATTTTGAGGGGACAGCAAATTTACACTGTTATACAAGCTGTACACTCACTACTTTACATTGTAGCAAAGTGTCATTTCTTCAGTGTTGTCACATGAAAAGATATACTCAAATATTTACAAAAATGTGAGGGGTGTACTCACTTTTGTGATATACTGTATATATATATTGTAGAGCACGGTCAGTACCATGAAATTGGCTTGTCCCTCAGGTCAGGAGTCATGGTTTAGAGACATTTTGAGTTTAAAAATATATTTTTCTCCCTCTTTAAATGTCATAATACAACGGAAAGTATTACAGTTATTTAGTGGACTACTTAAATGAAAATATCAAATAAATATTACAAATCATTTACAAGTAATAGCTGTCCCTCAATTTCATGTCACTGGTGTTAAAATGTATAAAAACCACAACTTTGAAAAAATACAACATCCTTGCCAAATTCTTCCTGGATCAAAGGTTCATTGGAGACGGCACTGTTTTGAAAAGCACATGGTGAGTGTGTACTCTTCATATGTTAACAATTTGATGATTAACTTGGTGATTTCATGCAAGGACTTAAGATGTGTCACTGGTGTTATACAGTTTATAGAAAGGGGAAAGGAAATTGGATTAAAATTAAAATTGCATGATTAAGTGATTTATTTACAATTTAAGAAGTGTTGTTTGAGCAACAGTGGCCGCCATCTTAGATATGCCATCTTGTCTGCAGATTTGTCACTGGCATTATCACTGGTGTTACTGTTCTTGCTGGTAACACCAGGGACATGACAATAACGCCAGTTACAATCAATAACACCACAATCTTTTTTCTCAAAATAATGTTTTAAAACTCAACAATTATATTTTAAAAATACCTTGTCCATAGACTGCGTATACGGTAAGGAAACCAATATGTAATTGTGTAATTCAGATGAACTAACCCTTTACAGTTTTGCTCAATTGCTAAAACACTAAAACCCATTGGCTGAACAAAGTTCTCAGTTGCCTGGACTCATTTAGCTAATTATGCAGTCTGTTGTCAATACCTTAAACCATTTCACATGGTAAAACACAATATGCAGATCTCACTTAGACTTTTCAGCAAAACTCTAAACACATTCTCAAAACACATTCTGCACTCTAATGCACATGTCATCCATACTGGTAAACACAAGTGGCAACAATCAAATACAAATAGAGAACACATGTCATTGATTGAACACAACCAGTCAAAATGTATTTAACAAGTTTCAAATGATGCGACACAACCAATATAAGCCAGTTCAGAGAGCAAACAGGTTGTTGAAGGTGGGAAGGAGAAAGTCTGAGAATGTTTCTTCTATCCAATGTGAGAGGACGAGAACGAGTGCGTATGCGAGGTGGGCGACGAGGAGGAGGGCAAGAAAGAGGAAGACGAAGAGGAAGACAAAGAGTGGAAATATCTGATGAAATTCGAGCAACAGTTATAGACCATGTTCTTGTCCATGGACTGACAATGAGGGAASCAGGACTTAGAGTGCAACCCAATTTGAGCCGATTTTCTGTGTCCACCATAGTAAGGACATTCAGAGAAGAGAACAGGTACAGTATACTACTGTATTTTTGTAATTGCAAATTTAATGTACTACACTATATGCAGCTGTTTCAATAGACATTTGTAAAGTTAATCACTGTATTTATTGTACTGCATGAATATGTTTTGTAACTGCACAACTACTTTTTGTAGAATTGCAAGGCTGCCACATGCAGGTGGAAGGACAGCTATATTCACTCGGGAGCAAGAGGCCRTTATAGTTGGCATGGTCCTTCAAGATAATGCAATAAGACTCAGAGAAATCCAGGAACGAGTGATACAACACAACACACACTTCCAGGGAATCGACAGTGTGAGCATTTCCACAATTGACCGTGTCCTCCATCGTAACAGGATGCRAATGAAACAAGTATACAGAGTACCTTTTGAGCGCAACTCACCAAGGGTGAAAGAACTGCGAGCTCAGTATGTGCAAGTAAGTGTACATTCAGAAACATTTACTGTAATCCAGATTGTCTACAGTACTAACACATACTATGTGAATGACATTACTCTTCAGTACATACAATGTATGTGAATCAGAAGCCTAATTGTACTCTACAGTATAGCACCGTCTCTGTACGACTTACAAAATCCTAAATACAGTATATTGTATTTCTACACAGACAATATTTGACTTGGAATCCTTGGACAGACCCCATGAGTTCATCTTTGTCGATGAAGCASGCTTCAATCTAACAAAGAGGAGRAGGAGAGGCYGAAACATGATTGGACAGCGGGCCATTGTTGAAGTCCCTGGTCAACGAGGTGACAATGTCACAATCTGTGCTGCTATCAGCAACCATGGTGTTCTACATCACCATGTTACACTCGGGCCATATAACACCGAGCACYTTCTAAGATTTATTGCCAATCTAAGAGATATTTTATTTGAGCAGCAGGTTCAAGAGCAGCAGGGTCAAGAGCTAAATGAGAATCCCATTCCCACCTATATGATGGTGTGGAACAATGTCAGTTTCCACCGAGCTGCTCAGGTAAGGGAATGGTTTAACATCAATGGGCAGTTTATGAACTTGTACCTCCCTCCATACTCGCCTTTCCTGAATCCGATTGAGGAGTTTTTCTCCTCTTGGAGATGGAAAGTGTATGATAGACAACCCTACACCAGAGTAAATCTGCTGCAAGCCATGGATTTAGCCTGTGGTGATATAGGTGAGGAATCATGTCAGGGCTGGATACGGCACACAAGAGGCTTCTTCCCCCGTTGCCTCAGGAGGGACAATATTGCTTGTGATGTCGACGAAGTGCTCTGGTTTGACCCAGCCCAAAGACAAGAAGAAACACATTGATCACGTTACTCCTTTGATTTTTGTCCCTTTTAGTGTTGTATACTGTAGTACAGTGCATTGTAGGCTGTATACTGTACAATGGACAAATTGTATGGCCCTGAACATTGTGCTTTCCATTTATTAACAGTACTGACTGCTCAATAGATTTTGACTGGTTGCAGGTTCATATCAACAAAGAACAAGAATTACAGTATCACAGAGACAAAGGACAAGTTTGTGAGATGCAGGGTACAGTACTGTAAAAATAGGTGTACACGGAGGAGGAAGAACAAAAAACAAAATTGCAAAGAGTAAGGCAGAGTAGTAATTTCTGATAAATTGAGCTACTATGATAGAACATGTTTTCGTTCATCAAAAGACAATGACGGAAAAATATGAATATTTTTTTAGATTAAAAATGTACTTCTCCCTGAGAATTGTATGTTTTGAACAATGTGTTTTCTATTTTTCGGTGTATTGTTTACTGACTGCTTGAGTGTATATCATTTTGATCACTGATCAATGATTTGAGAGCAGTGTTTGAATTTGAAGACAGGTAAAACAGTTTTGAGGCGAATGTTTCATTTTGCGAGAGGCGTCAGAGGTTATGTAAATAGTGTTTGAAGATGAGGTTTTGTGTTTAATGTTTTCAGGAAATGGAGCAAGGTTTCAGAAATTGTGTTTTAGCAATTGAGAAAAACTATAAGTAGACCTACACAATATTTGTCACGACAAGAATTGATATACTGTTTTAACAAGCTACGCGATTTTGTGGATAGGCGTGAGAGTAGGATTTCCTGTTTGTATTATGTTGCATGCATCTTACGCTGGAAATCGAATACAATTATATATTACATCTTTACAGACAACGAATCTGTTGTGTTATGAAAGACACATTTTAGTCAATCAATCTTTTGGTCTTAATCTTTGACCAATAACCCTCATTTTATTGTTCATATTAAATCAACCCATCTCATGAAATCTGAACTGTGTAATTAAAAATTACTAATAAATTGATACAATTTCTTTGAAATAATCTTATGTTTGTCATTGGTTTCACATTGTGTCACTGTATGGCATATTGGTGTTCTGGCATCAGAGTTGCCCAATTTAATTGAATATGGTTTTTGTATCTACCTAACTGTTGCTACATTCATTAGTAAACATTTTAAGGATATGATCATTCAATTTTGATGACTCAACCTTAATTATTTCGACTGTTACAACAACAAAAATTTATAAATGGAAAAATGTTAGAGAATAGAACTTTACACATGCATGTTTAAAGTAAATTATCAATCCAAACAATTTCTTAGTATTACCATAAACCTTTGTCTTTAATTTGCATATATAATCAAAGACTGAAATTACATTCTAGAAAGCCTGAATTGTCATCTAAAATATAGGTAACACCAGTGCCAAAAAAAGGCAGCACAAGCATTTTTTTAATGTAATGTAGTAAAAATATAAAAATGTTAAGCTGTCATTTGTTGATTTATAATGTTAAGGGGTTAACTATTATCTGACTAAGTTTATTTTTTTTATTACAATTTGTAAAACATTGGCTGTTCAAGACGCCACCATTTTCATAGAATGACCCAGTTAATATAAGWTAAGCATGTAAATTGATGTAAGATTAATATAAATAGGTGTATGGACTTTGTTGTTGAGAAATTCATGCTCTGTTTGAATTATTAAATATTTGTATGTTTTAACTTTTAGGAGGCAGTTGTTTTGCAGACAGCTTTTATTGAAACATACCTTTCAATCGTCTTATCTTCAACCTTGTTATCAATGACCAGTCATTCCTAAATCATGTATGAATTGTAATACCATGTTTCTACTGCAGTAGCACCTCTGGGTGTTTTGTTTGACTGCTAAAGTGAAGTGTGGTTGTTAAAGTGATGGCCTTATTTGTTTAAATCTTAGGTTTTTTGACACAGTGGGAAAGTAGAGGCACTTTYTTTTATGGGGGTAGATCAGCTTTAATATCAGAGATAGATTGTGGGWTCTATCATTTTAATTGTTTACATCATTTCTAATCCACTATATTATTTTTCTTAACACTGTTTTTCACCCATCCCTACCATCCTTACTGGAATGTCTGTAGACCGTCGCTGTGACCGTTAGTTTCCTTGTCGCAGACATGACAAAAAGTATAAGTCTCTGCAACCTGACCAAATCCTCCTGTGACAAGATGCAGGACTTCTAAAATGATCATATGACCTACTTTTAATTCATCCCAATGTGGCAGTACGCTATTTTCTGTAAGCTCACCATTACCTTGTGAATAATGTTGTGGGTTTCTTTTCCTGTAATATGAATAAAAAGTAGCTAAAGACATTGTCAGCTTTACTCTGGTCATTACTTGAACTGGCTAGCCAGCTAACTAGCAACGAACCAAAACATTATTTAGAAAATGATTGATGTTAAAATAGAGAAAGTATGCTATTTGGAGCATCGGGCTGCCGATGTCAAGCAGAGGCTTTCGTTTTATGTTTATTATTTTTCATAAAGACAAGTTTGATGTCTGACGACAATAGAATGTAAATGATGTCGCTACGAAAATTGTCTACAKACATGTCGCTAGACAGACTGTAAACCAGCCTTAACCCTGGCAATTTGACTGGTAAACTCATTGGTACACACGCAATGGCTACCTGGTATTGTGATGCAAAAATGTCAATAGTAATGTAGAACGTTATTTCAAATAATGTTAACGGATGTGGCACATGAAATGGAATGTATTTTTTGTAAATATCAGTTCAGTTGAATCAACAAATCACAGCATATTGATGGGTACACGTCCTGCTTTGCTCCTATGAGTCTAGGTTGAAGATGCAAGAATCTAGTTCTCACTATATAAAATGGCCTTAAATTGCAACATTTTATGAATGCAATATTTCCAGGTTGCGCATTCAAACCTAATGCGCACATATACCTATTTCGTTAAGGACAAACTGTTCCTTGATATAGCTAGTGTTTCCTGAGAATCCCCTAGAGCAGTGGTTCCCAAACTTTTTATAGTCTGGTACCCCTTCAAACATTCAACCTCCAGCTGCGCACCAGTGTCAGTGCACTCTCACTGACACTGGTGTAAGCCTGCCACACACACAAAAGTAAGCCTGCCACACACACAATATGATACATTTATTAAACATAAGAATGAGTGAGTCTTTTTCACAACCCGGCTCGTGGGAAGTGACAAAGAACTCTTATAGGATCAGGGCACAAATATGACAATCAATAACTTTGCTCTTTATTTAGCCATCTTACATATAAAACCTTACTTGTTCATCAAAAATTATGAATAACCCACCACAGGTTAATGAGAAGGGTGTGCTTGAAAGGATGCACATAACTGCAATGCTGGGTTGTATTAGAGAGTCTCATTCTTAAATCATTTTGCACACAGTCTGTGCCTGTATTTAGTTTTCATGCTAGTGAGGGCTGAGAATCCACACTCACATAGGTACGTGGTTGCAAAGGGCATCAAGCTTAACGACACGATTTGCCTAGGCAGGATACTCTGAGCGCAGCCCCTGACTTCTGATTCAATTACATTTTCACAGAACCGCTTGTTGCAATTTCGATAAGGCTCTCTTGATCAGATATCGGTAAGTGGACTGGAGGCAGGGCATGAAAGGGATAACGAATCCAGTTGTTTGTGTCGTCCGTTATGGGAAAGTACATCTGTAATTGGGCACCCAGCTCACTCAGGTGCTTCGCTATTTCACATTTGACATTGTCCGTAAACTTGAGTTCATCTGCACACAAAAWAATCAAACAATGATCGAAAGACCTGTGTTGCCCTTGTTAATGCAGAGAGATGATCTACAACTTCTTAATCATAGCCTCAATTTCGTCCCATACATTGAATATAGTTGCAGAGTCCCTGTAATCCTAGATTCAGATCATTCAAGCGAGAAAAAAACTCACCCAGATAGGCCAGTCGTGTGAGAAACTCATCATCATGCAAGCGTCAGACAAATGAAAATGGTCAGTAAAGACAACTTTAAGCTCATCTCTCAATTTTAAAAAACATGTTAATACTTTGCCCCTTGATAACCAGCGCACCTCCGTATGTCGTAAAAGCGTTAGATGGTCGCGGCCCATATCATTGCATAATGCAAAAAATAYGAGCGTTCAGGGGACTTGCTTTAACAAAGTTAATCATTTTCACTGTTGTGTCCAAAATGTCTTTCAAGTTGTCAGGCATTTCCTTTGCAGCAAGAGCCTCTTGGTGGATGCTGCAGTGTACCCAAGTSGTGTCAGGAGCAACTGCTTGCACCCGCATTACCTCTCCACTATGTCTCCTTGTCATGGCTTTTATGCCATCGCCACAGATACCGACACATCTTAACCACCAAAGTCCATTTGACATCACAAAGCTGTCCAGTACTTTTAAAAATAGCCTCTCATGTTGTCCTGGTTTCCAGAAGAGGATGTTTTCCTTAATTGGCTTCCCATAAATGTAACGGACATGTGCCAGGCCCGCCACATCTGTTGACTCATCCAGCTGTAACGCATAGAATTCACTGGCTTGTATGCGAAGCAGTAATTGTTTCAAAACATCTCCTGCCATGTCACTGATGCGTCATGAAACAGTGCAGGTGTAGTACTGCTGGTAGTAGCAGTACTACCAGTAGCAGTACTACCAGTAGAGCTGGTATGTCTATTTTCGAGCAAACGGTATGAGCTGCAGCTATGTTTGGCCACATACAGACCATTAGTGGAATTCCCGTGAGAGTAACAGTTAATGTGATTGATGTTAATTATTTGACTATGCTACCTGTATTTGAGATTGTGTGGTTATTTCGCTGAACAGTAGATCATTTTATTTTAGGCAGTGAAACGAGGCTACTCRGGCGAGAAAAAAACATCACCCAAATGAATAGCCCCGGTGAAAATCTAAATCGACGGCATTAGGCGTACCCCAGTTTGGGAATAGCCGCCCTAGAGCATGTTCTTCATATTTCTTTGTTTTATTGTGTTGAGTTGTAATACTTTTATATGCTGCTGTAAGGTTTTTCTCACTTTTATTTTTACAGTGACATGTTACAACCTTTTACACAAGCTTGACAAATGACTCTATGCTTATACATCTTCCCCAAAAAAATCCAAAGAGGAAATGCATTAATGAAACTTACAAACATATGTTGACATCATTACAAAAGCAGTCTTAAATGTTCTTACTGTATATCATTTGTGTAACTGTATTTTGGGGAAACATACTAGAAGTATATAGAAAAGGGTATTTTATGCATGTTATATCATGTCTGGTCTTTTTCTCAAATGTTTACAGTTCTTTAAAATCCCTACTCACGRTCTGTTCTAAATGATGAAAGCTTGTGTTTCTGGGTGAACTTTGACCCCCTCTCCTGTTCATCTTTGCCACAGTCACAGAATACTTGCGAGTCAGTGCTCCCAGACTGTCCCCCACTGATAAAGAAAGTCTTTGCCCACAACAGGAGCCACAGTTATGTGGAAACTGCTTTCCCACCTTTGAGAGACTCCATGAAGGTGGTGTATTCCTCTGGATGGCAGCGTTTATACTGGTCCACTTTCCTCCTGATCTGTGAGGGCGTGTCCTGGTAATAGTTCTTCTCATCTCTGGCCATAGCCTACAGAAATAGAAAAAAATCTGGTCTCACAATGCCCATAAGAACATACGGTACTAATTGCTATGACCCAAAAGGCAATATACTGCAACTACAAGAATACCAGCGCAACCTTTGAAATAGTACTACTGTAAAGGGTTGTCAAGTAAGGTGAAACTCCTCATCAGCTGTTCTTACCTTGTAGTTCTCGCTGTGTTCCCTGACCATGTACTGCACATACTCGATCAAGTCTGTGGATAAGGTCTTTGTGTCTTTCTCTGGGAGACTGGCCTCAGCCACCAGCTCTGTTGAAAACAAGAAGACATACATGAGTTCACATGAACAGATCTTCTGATCAAATGTAATAGGTGAAGCGTTATATATGACTAGTCATATTACTGTCACAGGGAATGTGTATACAGTAGGTGTAATGGTACTCTGTAGCTCAGTTGGTAGAGCATGCATGGCGCTTGCAACAGCAGGATAGTGGGCAGGACATGTATTATGTATGCACGCATGACTTAGTCGCTTTGGATAAGAGTGTGTCTGCTAAATGGCATATTAACATCCTGCTGAGTGAAGAACACAAACATTATGTCTAACGAGAAAATATGATTGGTGCCTTACCATTGAGTACATATGGCTTCCTTACAAGTTTGTGAGCGGGAGCATCTTCAGTTCTCCCCACAGCAGCAATCTGCAGACATATCAATTATAAGTGACTCAATTCAATTCACTAATTATTGAATGTATAGCATATCACCATGATGCACAGGATATACTCACGGCYGGTGTCTTAATTGGGAGGGCGCGGTTTGGGTCAAAYGCCAGACCCATGTCTCGCAAGTTTCTTGCCACAGACTTTTTGTCACTCCAGGCATTTCGGATCTGAGGACTTGGAATTAACATTCATTTGTTACACAACTATAGCCATCTACCCATATGAAGTATTGTATGTCTGGAGAGTAGCCACCCTTTGCCTTTAACAGCTTTCCACATTCTTGGCATGAAGAAATTACGTATATTTCCCCTGTTTTTTTCTGCCYCCTCGCCATTAAATCTAGTTGAGGAAATCAATGCCTTTGCAGGCTGAACGGAGAATGTTTTGGGTACGAACCGGTCCACGGGGACACAAGAGCATTGACGGCAGGTAGCCTAGCCGCCAGTAACCCAAAGGTCGATGGTTCAAATACCCGAGCCGACAAGGTGAAAAAGCTGTTGATGTGCCCTTGAGCTAGGCACTTAGCCCCAATTTGCTCCAGGGGCGCTGTACTACTATGGTTGACCCTGTAGAACAACACATTYCCATRCACCCATCTGGTAGAAGTAACAAAACAWTCCTGGCTGCATACACTGCGTTTGGTCAGTAAGATTAAACCATCAATACCAGATCGCCATCTGCCAACCGTTGTGCTACCATTAAACAAAATTCCCCTATGATTATTTCATRGAACACTTATCACATAGTCCCAATGTGATATGGCTATGCTTTCCACTGCCCGTACATATCTTGCAGACTAAACTCAACGATTTATGATGGAGACTAGTGTGGGGGGAATGTTGTTATTTAACTAGGTATGTCAGTTAAGAACAAATTATTATTTACAAAGACAGCCTACCACGGCCAACCGCGAACGACGCTGGGTCAATTGTGCGTCGCCCTATGGGCCTTCCAATCACGGCSGGATGTGAATCACCCTGGATTTGAACCAGGGACTGTAGTGACGCCTCTTGCACTGAGATGCAGTGCCTTAGAACTCTGCGCCACTGGGGAGCCCAYTCGGGAGTTCGGTATTCACATAATATGACATGATCAAAAACGTGTAATTGCGGGTGTTTAAATCAATCGTTTTTGATAACGTAATTTAAGTGACTTCGAGGCCCTGTCCGCCGACACTAGTCGCCGATCAACTCCATTGTAAATCGTGGAGTTTTGTTAAATTAGYTAAACCACTGCCGGACTAGCAAACTGACATAAAACAAGAAAAATAGACTACACACAATAATCCAACGATTCGCTAGCTAGTAGTTACCTGTCTAGATAGTTTGCTTTGATTGCTAGCAAACCTAGCTAGCTAACGTTAATAGAAACAACCACACAGGATGGATGCGCTAACGTTAGCATTGCTAGCATTGTTTGTTTTTCATCAACAATATTCGACTTACCACTCTATTCTCGGGGCTTCCCTTTTCTTAAACTGCTTTTTCAGTTTCTTTCTGTCTTTACTGTAGTCAAACTTGTTTCTTTTACTTTTCTTTTTGGCTTTAGGCATTGTTACTTTGCTTTAAAACGTGCTACCTTTTGATTCTGAACAACAACGCGTGGAGCTGAGCAGGAAGCAAGTGTGGACGCATGTGTTCTAATTCTTCTTCGATGGGGTTTAGCGGCGGTTGGCATACAATGTTAATGGTGCATTACCGCCACCAGCTGGACGGGGTATTGAATAATAAAAAATARAAATAAACACTTTCCGGGAAAGGGGGAAAACGTCCTGCAAAAAAAAGTTCACTAAAGAAAATAAATACATCATACTTCTTCAATCACAGTCCACTCCAAAATACATCCTCACACAGCCTCAGGGGCCTGTGATGGGGTACATTCACAGACAGGATTTCTTGCACAGCCTCGGCTGTGAAATCACGAAGACCCCAAAAACCATCAGCGCATTCACAACGATTCCGATTTTGTTAGACTTCTTCTCCGCTTGTGCTCTACAGTTTATGAGCATTGCAATAAATACAAAGTCCACATTTTCAGCATGTAACTATCCCTCAGTTGATGAGTAACCTTCACTGGTCGTGGTGGCTCTAACGTTACTACCATTGATTCGTCCTCGTTCCTTCCAATTTTCTCACCGCCTCCAGATAGGCGACACGTTGGACACTCCTTATCGTTGCAGGGCACTCCAAGAATTCAGGCGCATGTTCACCTCCACAGTTGCAGCATCTCCCTTCATCTGGCATWACGATATTCGTCACTTCTGCACACYGGTGTAGGCCGTCATTGTAAATGATAACTGACTTGCCTAGTTAAATAAAATAAAATCCAGATTTTATTGGAGACGTTAAGCGGATTTCCCAAGTAGCATTGATCCAATACCCTGACTCCGACCAAAAACAAGTCTAGTGGTTCCTATTTTCCAACATAGCTTGACTATTCTTGTTTCCCATTTTCTTCGCCACTGTAACCCACTCATTCTCACTTGCTGTACTATTAGCGTCACTCGACTCACTAGCAGTTTCAAACAAAACCTCCGTTTCTTCCATTCCCCATGTATTCCCCAGGAGAAAAGAAGTTCACTTCATTCATGCAACTGTTCTTTGATGAAGTCTCTCCCTTCTCATATAAAGTTAGGATTCATGAGATACCCTGTAAAAGCTTTTGTGCACAAGCCCCTTCAGTGTTATAAATGTAACATATTTGGTCATGTGTTAAGTGTGTGCAGAAGTGACGAATATCGTTATGCCAGATCTTTGGGAATTCCTCATCTTCCATTCCCCACATCCGTTACATCCCTCCTCCTCTCTTCGGAGTTCGGACGCATGTGTTTGGTGTCACGTGAGTGGAATAAACGCCTCTTTACCTTTGACCTTTCTGTAGTAAAAAAAAAAAAGACATATTATTACAGTAGTAGCAGATTAAATAAAAGTATCAAGACAATATTACTATCAAAATCTAATTGAAATCCATTCAATTATGGGCGACAATTTGATAACAGGGAAGGTGTGACAATGACCTATTCTGATTTTGGTGGTGCTGATCGTGCTGCTACTGGTGATGATGATTATGATGAATGATGAGGGATTCATTATGAAATACAATTATAGATTAATTTGCAAGTAATATAACCCAAGAGTAGTCATTCTTCATCAGTGCCAACACAAAGGTTCCAACCACTTAGCCTACTGCGCAAACATCAGAAAGCTGTACTTTTCCATCTGGGTTCATTTCAATTGATTGACAATGACAAGGACTTTTAGCATCGATTGGGTTGAAATTGGTTGTCTTTCTTATTTTCAGAATATATTTCTTAACAAATTAGAAAGGATGTACACAAGCATTG
Source organism: Salvelinus sp. IW2-2015 (assembly GCF_002910315.2). Lineage (NCBI taxonomy): Eukaryota > Metazoa > Chordata > Actinopteri > Salmoniformes > Salmonidae > Salvelinus > Salvelinus sp. IW2-2015. The sequence goes on along the minus strand of NC_036860.1, from coordinate 39,395,715 downwards.
GAGAAAGAGAGAGAGAGAGGAAGAGGAGAGAGAGAGAGAGGAAGAGGAGAGAGAGAGAGAGGAAGAGGAGAGAGAGAGAGAGGAAGAGGAGAGAGAGAGAGAGGAAGAGGAGAGAGAGAGTTCGCCACCTCTGTGCAAAATCTATTCCAGGTGACAATAGCCTCAAAGTAATGAACATCCAAGAGGATTTCTACATTTCATTCTGAGGACAAAAATAAAATGAGGCTTGTAGTGGTATCATTTTTTCTTCCTTGTCTTCTGGGGACCATGGTAACCAGGTTGCCAGCATCAAACCTCATTCAGGGGTGTAAGGGCATGCATATTGTACTGAGAAGGAGAGATCTCACTTTTTGAACCATTGGATTAGTGTGTTCTCAGGAGMGTTGATTCGATTTCATACTCTCCAAATGGACTTTGGTATATGACTGTTTCCATTTCCTTCACCTTAATGGAGGATTCTGTTACTCTCAGAGGAGATGTCTTATGTCCATCATAACAACCCACACTCACTGAGACTGTAACTAGTGTACCAAAARAGAGCTTTTCTTTGGACGTGAAAGAACATTTCTTTCAAATCCTTTTTTCTTTCTATCCATTCACACTTTTTTTCRGCATAGACTATGATATCTAGTTTTATTAAGCATATCAACCTGAGAGCCAATATGAGAAACAAGACCCAATGCTATTACACATCTATACATAGTTTATGCTATTACATTATCTATGAATGTGTTACTTTTTTGGTAACCATATTTTAATCTCAGAGAGACAAATAGTCTCTCTCACCAGACTCCGTGCATGACAAAAAAAGAGACACGCAATGGTCAAGGGGGTGTTAAGCGGAGCAGCACAGGGGAACCCAAGAACAGACTCAGACCAGGAAACAGGGATGAATGAACCAAGATATTTATTGTAACACGGGGAGAGCTGAAGTGCAGATCCAGGGAAGCTTGGATGAGTTGTAGGAAACCAGATGTGGAGGCTGAGGTTGGAGTGAGCTGGTTTGGGACAGGGTAAACAGGTCCGGAGGGGAATCCAAGGGAGTGATGAGTTGAATCCAGAACAGGGTAGCAGGGTTGTGAGATGTGGAACAGGAGACAGAAACCAGAGTGGCAAAACTGCAGCGAGAGGAGAAACTGACTGAACGAGATTACGATCTGGCAGACTGGAACTGGCAGGACTGAGTATTTATAGAGGTCTTRATTATGGAASGGGTTGCATGTGGTGGGGAACTGCTTTGACTCCAGCACACCTGTCTCCAACCACACAATCACACACAGAGAGAGCGAAGAAGAGGGAGAGAACTGGGGGAATGGCTGCAGGTCAATGAGACGCCGGATGTCCACTAGGGGGTGTAGCAGGAGCAGATGGGACAGGGGGGTTCTTGTTAATGCATTGCCATGCCTCTAGATGTCCCTGTAACCAAGCAAAATATCTGTTTACTGTAGAATCAATTCTTCATGCTCATKTTCTTTATTCAGACATTGCATTCAACTGAATGGTCATCAGGCAAAAAGTGTTATATTGCCTCCCCTAAAAWGTGAATGGCAACATTTTGTTACTAGTTGGCAGTCGTTTGAGACTATGCTGCATTCATAACAAAGTGGGGAAGTGGTAATTACCAGTTGTGAAGTCGTAAATACCAATTAATACATTCAAGTGATTTGAACTCGAAACGCTGATTGGCCAACAAGCTGCATCAACCCTAAACTAAAAGTACAGTTATCATGCTTTTAAACAGATTATAGTGTAATTTTTTTTATGTACCTCCCAAGTGGTGCAGCGGTTTAAGGCACTGCATCGCAGTGCTAGAGGCATTACTACAGACCTGGGTCGCAGCCGGCCGTGACTGGGAGACCCATGAGGCGGCGCACAATTGGCCCAGCGTTGTCTGGGTTAGAGGAGGGTTTGGCCGGCTGGGATGTCTTTGTCCCATCGCGCTTTAGAGACTTCTTGTGGTGGGCTGGGCACATGCACGCTGACACGGTCGCCAGTGTTTCCTCCGACACATTGGTGMGGGTGGCTTCCGGGTTAAGCAAGCAGTGTGTCAAGAAGTAGTGCGGGTTGGTGGGGTCGTGTTTCGGAGGATGCATGGCTCTTGAYCTTCGCCTCTACCGAGTCAGTACGGGAGTTGCAGCAATGGGACAAGACTGTAACTACCAATTGGATATCACGAAATTGGTGGAAAACAGAACAAAAAAATAACTTATTAGATTGCTTTTCATAAWTAATGTTTTGTGTTACATTTAACTGCCRACAAGTGTGTAATMTAGGCCATTTCCTTAGTAGGTGACGTCAGAGGTCAGGATGTGGGAGAARTCGAAGCTCAGGAATGATTGAGGAGTTTCCCACTTGCAATTACGACTTGGAGGGGCGTTCATGTGTATGGTTCACAGTCATATGTGGTAAAYACCACCGTCCCACTTGGTTATGAATGCAGCATTGGTTTGCGCTGCCTACGTCATGTGTTGAATAACTGAATATGAATATGAAGATTTTATCCACGTTTGGTATTAAATGGGCGTGGTTATGTCACAAGAGCCCAATGAAAAATATACAACTATTTACACTGTCAGAATACACCAATAGTTCACGTGTGGGCGGGGTCCAGTGGTAAACACAAAATAGTCCCAGTTGGAATCGACGCAGTTTGACGCTTCGGGGGTGGAGGTACTACGGGGAGAGAACGACGGAGCGGAGAGTCATTCAGGGTTAAAATATTCCGCCTTGGGGGGTGGGGGAGGACATACTTCACTGCCAACCCGGTGACAAGGTTGGGTCTGCGGTGCCTGCAACCCAGGAAAACATGGAGCTCGAGAATATCGTGGCCAACACAGTCCTGTTGAAAGCAAGAGAAGGTAAGAGACGTCGAAAGGCAGGGACGGGTGACAAGCTTGACAGCTCCTCTCTCTGCACTGTCAGAACCAACTCCGAATCCGGGGATTCCCCCAGGAAATCCAGGCCATAGAGATAGGCGCTGGATGATTGCTGCCCCTCTTTATTATTTGCAAATCCTCTGAAGCGTTAAGATAAATATTAACATCCCATATGCTCGCYGTGGCCTTCGTCACACAATATTTATCCGAGTTTAACCTTGGACAGTGGTRGGCTACAGAAAAGATGCGAGTGTCAATCTGACTGCGCGAGACGTTTGATTCCCCTTATTCTGCTTTATACACTACAGCGTCCTTCGGTATTTTTTAAAAACAGGATGTTGAACAGAATACCATATTCAATGAGAATATAAAGAGCAACACTCATCACTCATGCCAGTACACATGCATTTGTGGACCTCTTTTTGGCAATGACAGTGTATGTCAGTGCGCTCCATGGTTGCAAGAATATTGTAGTGGTGTTGACAAGGGTGTCAACATTGTCAATTTGTGAAACGACAACAAAGATTAACTGAATAAGCAGCACTATAGGYTTTAGTATACTATCTGTGGCAGGTACTGTAACAGGCAGGATGCACATTTCGAATAACTGTATAATGTGTCCATCTGAAACACAAATTGCAACAATGTATATCAATTTACCACCCAATCACAGATTATCTGCAAAAGTAAGACATTGATGTATCTATTTATCAATTAGTGCAAACACAATAAACAAATATCTTGTTTTAGAACTAAGAAGGAATGTTTTTCCTTCAAACTGTCTACAGAATCATTCCGTTCACAGGGTGGTTGACCCCAATCTCATGAACCTCGCTCTGGCTGTATCAGTCTCATTGCTTGCACAGCCTTCTAGCAGATCTGACAGTAGTGGATATATAAAGTAGAATAGAAAATAATATAATAACTTTTATTTTCCCCAGATAGAACATCAGTATCATCATTGAATAACATCATACTGATCTGTAAATGTGTATATTTCCAATCAATCAATCAGTTTTTCATTAGTTAAATGTTTTATAATGGAAAACAAAAAAACGATTGTACTGTGGTAGTCTATAGCAAAACACAGGGTTCAAAATGTTATTGTCCTCTGGTAGGATCAATAATGAACCACTGTGCTGTCTCTGTCTACTGTGCTGGCTCTATCTATTGTGCTGGCTCTGTTTGATAGAGAAGAAGTATTGAATCAGCCATAGACTTTACACAGACTTCTGTTGTCATGTCGCCTCTCTCTGGTCAGGTTGTATGCAAGTGAAATCTACATTCAATGCCACTGTGTAGTGTTATTATAGTTGGGTATAGTACACCTCAACCCTAAGTTCTACTTAAAATCTCTTCAGATTGCAAGTCTTATTTCAGCCATCAGGGACTTAAGAGGGTGTGTTTTGCAGCAGAATGTAAAAAGATTAATCAATTAATTCTAAATGATAAAAGTAGTTATCTGAGAGACCGAGCCCTACTCAGTAGCCAAGTGAAGTGGTATGATCAACTCCACAAGGAGAATAACTCTAGTTATTACTGCAAACCAGCCATATTGTATCTGCTACACCCCAATATGGTGTTCTAATAGAAGCACCTCTACTTTATTTCCACTCTTGTTGTTTATGGTGGTGGTAATAACACTGCAATTATCTTATTATCAAATGGTAATAAAGTAGTTAATAATAGCTTAATACTTTCGGTCACAAACAACAGTTTAAAATGGAAAAGGACGGTAGAGTGAAAGAATAAGAGTCTCTGATTTGCAATATTATTTCCATACTGTTTGTCTGTCTTTGCATTTGCACTAATGCAGGATGTGAATAGGTTTGATCTCATTCTTTCAACACCAGTGAGTATATCTCCATCAAACAATACTGGGTTAGTGATAATATACTGTACACTGTCATTTGTCATTCTTGTACATCTATTTGCTAGGCATAAACCATGTACTCAGCGTGTTATTTGCATCCTGTCCACTTCCCATTGTGATAAAACATTGTTAGCCACACATAGTGTCAATATGTTCTCTGCCAACTACTATTTGAATAGCAAATGTTACTTTGCATGGCATCCAGTTCCTCCTCGTGCCCCTTATAGAGTTGGTTTCACCATCCAACCAAGATGGGAAACTTTACATCATAGGCAGCAGGCATATTCTGCATGCCAGTTTGTTTGTTTTCATACTGTAGCTACCCTTGACCAATGTCAGATTGGGCGAGGATTTTTGGATAGTTGGTGTCCTTTATTTGCACTGGTGAAAGTTAAAGCAGGATAATGGTCAGCTGTGCAAAGCCTTGTTTTGAATCTGGGTTCTGTTGATTTTTTTTGAAGGTGCACTTCCATTACCATAAGGCAACAAGTTAACCCCTAGCTTTTTAACTGGCACTTAGTTGAAACGAAGATGAGGAACTGACTTAATTTTCTCTACTTATGTTCTTTGTCTGCGGGACAGACGTTAACAAGTTCCTCATTGCTGCCCTGAGTCCATGTATGCTAGCTAGGCTATATATCACTACACTAAAACCCTCCCTCCCCATTCCCTTCCTCTACCACGAAAGACAAAGGGCCTCAACCCTCCTGCCTCAGTGTGTACTGTAGGCTCCAGTTTACACACACACACAGTCAGCCCTGTGACCTTTCCCTGGACGGCATGTTGACAAGCCAGCTTTTCTAATAAGGAGGGAGCAGCAGGGCCTCGCACCTGGACCAGCCATTCTGCCTGCTCGCTGTGTGTGAATGCTGCAGCGTGTGACGTGGGTCTCACAGACGTCAGGCCAGCGGGGCATTCTCATGGCATCGACATGATTCTTTTCCTGAAGCCACTCCAGGACGCCTGCAGTCCATAGGCCTGTGGGAGGGAAGGTGGTGGGAGGGAAGGGAATAGTGGAGCCTTAGGCTGGGCAGTCTCCCTTGAGGAAAACAGAAATGGAGGAAAACAGAAAAAGTTCACTCTCTCTACAGTCCCCCTGGCTCTTTCAGACCCCATGACCTTGGCGTGGGTCAGGGTCTCACCAGTCACCATTCAAGATCAATGTTTGTGTCAAGACCTTAAAGAAATTCAAAAGCTACAGGCTATTTGTTAGCATTGTGGTTGGGTATTACTAACCATTTCCATTAGACAGTAATAAAGTAAGTATGCTTTTTCTATGTCAACAGTGGAGCACTGTCTTCTTGAAACACACTCCAGGACATCCATTATTTTAATCACCCTGACCCTCCTCTTTATCTTGGCCAATGTACAACAGCACGTTTGTTCTGAGTGTTTTTAGGAGAGCTGTATGTATTTTATGGGTCGCTCAAGTCTTAGTCTACTTACTGTATGTATCAGGTATTATTTTAGTGTTTCACCATGTGTTAAATGTTCCCTTTATTTGAATAATCAACCACTGTTCTTTTGCAGGAGGTGGTGGAAACAGAAAAGGAAAGAGCAAGAAATGGAAACAGATGCTTCAGTTCCCCCACATCAGCCTGTGTGAGGAGCTCCGGCAAACTACAGGTAYGCTACCTCTCCTCTGCCCGCTAGCTCACCGCTCGCTCATGACTAGATATACTATATGTATGTGGACACTTGCTTGTCGAACATCTCATTCCAAAATCATGGGCATTAATATGGAGTTGGCCCCCCTTTGCTTCTATAACAACCTCCACTCTTCTGGGAAGGCTTTCCACTAGATGTTCGGAACATTGCTGCGGGGACTTGCTTTTGTTCAGCCGCAAGAGCATTCCGAAGTTGGAAGCACAGAAGGGTCTAGAATGTCATTGTATGCTGTAGCGTTAACATTTCCCTTCACTAGAACTAAAGGCCCTAGCCCGAACCATGAAAAACTTCCCCAGACCATTATTTCTCCTCCACCAAACTTTACAGTTGACACTAAACATTGGGCAGGTAGCGTTCTCCTGGCATCCGCCAAACCCACATTAGTCCGTCAGACTGCCAGATGGTGAAGCGTGATTCATCACTCCAGAGAACGTATTTCCACTGCTGCAGAGTCCAATGGCGGCAAGTTTTGCACCACTCCAGCCAACGCTTGGCATTGCGCATGGTGATCTTAGGTTTGTGTGCGGCTGCTTGGCCATGGAAACCCATTTCATGAAGCTCCCGACGAACAGTTCTTGTGCTGGCATTGCTTCCMGAGGCATTTTGGAACCTGGTAGTGAGTGTTGTGACAGAGGACAAATTATTTTTACACGCTACGAGCTTCAGTACTCGGCAGTCCCATTCTGTGAGCTTGTGTGGCCTACCACTTGGCGGATGAGCTGTTGTTGCTCCTAGAAGTTTCCACCTCACAATAACAGCATTTACAGTTGACCAGGGTAGAAATTTGACTAACTGACTTGTTGGAAAGGTTGCAGCCTATGACAGTGCCACGTTGAATGTCACTGAGCTCTTCAGTAAGGCCATTCTACTGCCAATGTTTGACAGTGGAGATTGCATGGCTGTGTGTTCCATTTTTTTTACACCTGTCATCAACGGGTGTGGCTGAAATAGTCAAATCCACTATTTGAAGGGGTGGATTTTTATATATACTTTTGTATATATAGTGTACCATGGTAGTAAAAGTCTGAACAAAAACACAAGATGGGAGAACCTGCAATCCACACTCGAGGTGAAAATTCACACAAAACAATAACTAGGCACTGAGATTCTTTATAAAATGCAATTCAATGTGAAGTTCACTGTGGTGTGGTCTGACAGAAGTCAAGGTGGGGTTGGTGGTGACAGACTGTTATGTTATGAAGTAGTCTGATGGCAGTTGACCATACTGTRCTTTCAATGGTGGAGCAAATCCCCACCCCATCCTCTCAAGACAAGAAGCATATATAATTTAGTACAGTTGKAATGCAGGTCTGTATAATATGCATCAGCTACCTTATTGTCTAATCATCCCATTATTTCCTTAGGAAGTACATTAGTTATTGTACATTTTGTGCACAAAGCAACATGTATTGGCTTTGTGTTTTTTGTCAGTTGTGGCTGGTGCTGCTGGTGGTAGTCAGGAGTTGTTGAACATGGAGTCACACCAATGCGGATCAGCTCACTGTATGGTCTTTTGTAATCATGGGGCTTGCATTGCATCCTGTGGAACACGTGAATGCTGAAGATAGGCTGCTGTGGTAACTTCTGTTTTTCTCAACCTTTCCCGATGATTTAGAGGCATTGTCGGCTGTTTCTCTACAGCGGCACAGAGAGGGTTTATAAATCCCTCTCATCCATCACTCTCTCAGATGGATGAGTTTGGGATTAGGTCTGTGATGGTCATGGAATTTTGGATGACGGTTATTGGCCAGCCAAATGACCGCAGTCACCATAATTTAAGACGCACATTTTCTCCTCTCTGCTCCTGACTTCATGTGCTGCCATAGAAATAGAATGAATAGAACGTGCGTCCCCGTTCAAGTCAATGAGGGCATAATGGGTGGACTGTACCCATTGGAGCAAAGCAGGAAGTAAAAGCAGGAAGTGTACCCATCAATATGTGCTGTGATTTGTTGATTCAACTCAACTGACATTACAAAAATATATTCCATTGCATGAGCCACATCAGTTAAAGAATTTGCTTTCGGTTTTGTACAGCAGCTTCAAACAGCTGAAAATACAATATTTTTGGTTATGAAAAAGGTATTTCACAGCGATTTAGATGGTACAATGATTCACTATACTTGCTTGTTTTGTSWCAYAAACTGAAATTAAGCAAACTATTAGAATTTTAGCAACCAGGAAATAGTTCATCTTTAAAATCATTTGAATAAACATTCTATATTACCATGAAAATTATTGCGTCACAATACCAGTAAGCCATTGCGACGGTACCCATGAGTATACCAGTCAAATTGCCTGGGTTAGAGGTCCGTTCTATGTGACTCAACCACATGAATGCCCTGCCATCCTGTCTTCAGTCAGCTGTTCGTGACAGTTATTTTATTTTCATGACCGTCTTCATCCATAACCAACTGTTACACGGTAACTGTACCAGCCCTATTTGGGATGTTTATGAAATGAATCCTGTTTACGCTGTAAATGCTGAGTGCATTTCATCATTGACTTCAGCCATGAAGCAGAGGCAGACATACTGTATTCGTGCTTCAATTGTACCACAGAGGAAACTGCGGCCTGGGCAGAAAGAGGAAGCTGACTCGCATGTATACTTGAATTCACTCTGTTGTTTTAAAAAGAAAATGGTGACACAAATGTTTATTGGTTTGGAACAGAAAGTAGGCACAGAACACACACACTAGTTTTACTGTGAGATGTCACTCACGATAATTGAAGTTTCGTACAATAAGTAGACGTTAGAACTGTCAAAATAGGTTTGTGATGCATATTTGAGTATGTTCTGCAGCAGTTTGAAGAGATTGCATTAGTTTAATACAAAACACAATCTAAACTAAGGAAACAAAGGTGGGACGTTCCTCTAAAATGAGTGACTCAATTAGAAATTGTGCACCAATATTGAATTTTAAAATCCAGTTATATTCAATGAAGTTCCCTTTATTATAAACCACATGGACTGCATTTACACAGGCAGCCCAATTCTGATCTTTTGCCCCTTTAGTGGCAAAACATCTGATCTGATTGGCAAAATACCAATTAGAGACAAAATATCAGAATTGGGTTGCCTGTACAAGTGTGAACATTTACATGTTAAAACATTTAAACGAAATTGGGATCCTGAAAACTGCAATATGGAACTTTTTGGATGACACAACCAAATTATCATAGAAATGTAAGTTATAGATCTGTCATTCTCATTGAAAGCAAGTCTAAGAAACGGTAGATCTGTTCTATGTGCACTATTTATATGCTTCAAACAGCTGAAAATACAATACTTTTGGTTATGGGAAATATATATCAGTGGTTTAGATGGGACAATGATTTTCTACACTATACTTGCTTGTTTTGTCACAAACTGGCGAACTAGTGGTTTTTAGACTGTTATTCATCTTATTGCTTGCTAGCTACTCTGTTGACAGTTTGACAAGAACATGTGGTAGGTAGCTAACTAGCTTGTTGTTAATTGTTTACAAACCAATTAGTGAATGTGTTAGAAAGCTAAACAGCTACCTAGCTAGATAGGTGACTGCTGTGCCTAGCCAAAAAGGACTCGCTTTGAAAGTTGGATCATGTTATCCTTTGAGGCTTTTAAAATAGTTCTTACCCTATGATTTTGAACATTCAAAGCAACTGGGAATAGTCCATGGCAGACATTGTTGTCACCTTAGCTTGCTAAATAACGTCTGAGTGATAGAAAGCACAAGCACCACCACCAATCATCCTACACCAGGGTTCCCCAACTGGGATACTGGCCTTCAAGGCAGAGTTCCTCTCTGTCCAGTGTCTGTTCTTTTGCCCATCTTAATCTTTTCTTTTTATTGGGCAGTCTGAGATATGACTTTTTCTTTGCAACTCTGACAAGAAGGCCAGCATCCCAGAGTCGCCTCTTCACTGTTGATGTTGAGACTGGTGTTTTGCGGGTACTATTTAATGAAGCTKCCAGTTGAGGACTTGTGAGGCRTCTGTTTCTCAAACTAGACACTAATGTACTTGTCCTCTTGCTCAGTTGTGCACCGGGGCCTCCCACTCCTCTTTCTATTCTGGTTAGAGCCAGTTTGAGCTGTTCTGTGAAGGGAGTAGTACACAGCGTTGTACGAGATCTTCAGTTTCTTGGCAATTTCTCGCATGCAATAGCCTTCATTTCTCAGAACAAGAATAGACTGACTAGTTTCAGAAGAAGTTATTTGTTTCTGGCCATTTTGAGCCTGTAATCGAACCCACAAATGCTGATGCTCCAGATACTCAACTAGTGTAAAGAAGGCCAGTTTTATTGCATCTTTAATTAGCACAACAGTTTTCAGCTGTGCAAACATAATTGCTAAAGGGTTTTCTAATGATCAATTAGCCTTTTAAAATGATAAACTTGGCTTAGCTAACACAACGTGCCATTGGAACACAGGAGTGATGGTTGCTGATAATGGGCCTATGTAGATATTCCAAAAAAAATCTGACAATTACAGAAACAAAAATACATTACAACATTAACAATTTCTACACTGTATTTCTGATCAATTTGATGTTATTTTAAACACACACACACACACACACACACACACACACACACACACACACACACACACACACACACACACACACACACACAGTGTGCTCCAAAATTACTGGCACCCCTGACTGGCAATGCACAAACAATACTTAAAAAATATATAAACAATATAATTATAGAGAAACTCAATACCAACGTGAGAAATACTGTACTTTATTAATGTTACAATGGAACCAACCAACATCATACAATTATTTAATACAAAATACATTTCACCAAAATCAAGGTTTCATAATTATTGGCACTCCTCATTTAGTACTTAGTGCAAACACCTCTGGCAATGATAACAGCATGGAGGCTTTTCCTGTAATGTTTGACAAGGTTAAGGAACACGTTTGGAGGGATTTTGGACCTTTCCTCTATGCAGATCCTTTCAAGATCCTTCACATTCTTGAGTTTGYGCTTATCAACTGCCCTCTTCAACTCAGGCCACAGGTTTTTGATTGGATTGAGGTCCGGCTACTGAGATGGCCATGGCAGAACATTGATTTTGTTGTCACAGAACCATTTCTGTGTGGATCTTGAGGTATGTTTTGGGTCATTGTCTTGTTGGAAAGTTCACATACGGCCAAGTCCCAGACTTCTGGCGGAGGCAACCAGATTGTCAGCCAAAATTGCCTGATACTTGGTGGAATTCATTATGTCATCAATCTTAACTAGTGCCCTTGGACCTCTKGAATTAAAAAGCCCCAAAACATCACTGACCCACCACCATATTTAACAGTGGGTATGAGGTGCCTCTCCTTGTATGCATCTCTGTTTTGACGCCAAACATGCCGATGCTGTATCTGACCAAAATGTTGGTCTCATCTGACCAGAGCACCTTCTCTCACCATCCTCCTCCCTATCATGGGGGGCAAAATGCATTTGCGTCCTCTACCCGTGAGGTTTTTAACTGTTCCATATCTTTTGAATTTTTTAAATAATTGCTCTGACGGTGCTCAGTGGTATATTCAATTGTTTGTGGATCTTCTTGTTGTCATTACCATATTTATGAAGGTCTATGACCATTTGCTCTTTTGAACTACCAGTTCTTTTGTTTTCTTCATGGTGTTGTATGACAAAGGGATATTGCATGCGTGTTACCTCATGTTTATACCCTATTGAAACATGAAGTGATGTAATGGCTCAATATAGTTCCTTAAGACTTAGATCAACTTAAATAAGGGGAATTTAATTCCTGGTTTAATTTTGGTAGATATTATTTACAATAATCGTTAAGGGTGCCATTAGTTGTGAAACCTTGAATTGGAGGACATTGATTTTTAATTAAATCAATAAATTATTTTGGTGGGTTCCATTGAAATATTAATAAAGTACAGTATTTCTCACATGTTGGTATTTTGAGTTTCTCTTTAGTAATATTGTTTATATTTTTTTAAGTATTGTGCATTGCCAGTCAGGGGTGCCAGTCATTTTGGAGGCCACTGTGTGTATAACACATATGGAATCATGTAGTAACCAAAAAGGTGTTAAACAAATCAAAATAGATTTTAGATTCTTCAAAGTAGCTACCCTTTGCCTTGATGACAGCTTTGCACAATCTTGGCATTCTCTCAACCATCTTGAAGGAGTTCCCACATATGCTGAGCACTTGGTGGCTGCTTTTCCTTCACTCTGCGGTCCAACTCGTCCCAAACCATCTCAATTGGGTTGAGGTTGGGTGATTGTGGAGGCCATGTCATCTGATGCAGCACTCCCATTACTCTCCTTCTTGGTCTAATAGCACTTACACAGCCTGGAGGTGTGTTGGGTCATTGTCCTGTTGAAAAACAAATGATACTAAGCGCAAACCAGATGGGATGGCATGCTGGTTAAGTGTGCCTTGAATTCTAAATAAATCACAGACAGTGTCACCAGTAAAGCAACTCAACACCATCACACCTCCTGCATGCTTCACGGTGGGAACCACACATGCAGAGATCATCTGTTCACATACTCTGCATCTCAAAAAGACACGGCGGTTGGAACCAAAAGTTTGGACTCATCAGACCAAAAGACAGATTTCCACCAGATATCCATTGCCTGTGTTTCTTGGCCCAAGCAAGTCTCTTCTTATTGGTGTCCTTTAGTAGTRGTTTCTTTGCAGCAATTCGACCATGAAGGCCTGATTCACGCAGTCTCCTCTGAAAGTTGATGTTCCAGGTGTGTCTGTTACTTGAGCTCTGTGAAGCCTTTATTTGGGAAGCAATTTCTGAGGCTGGTAACTCTCTAATGAACTTATCCTCTGCAGCAGAGGTAACTCTGGGTCTTCCTTTCCTGTGGCGGTCCTCATAAGAGCCATTTTCATCATAGTGCTTGATGGGTTTTGCGACTGCACATAAACAAACTTTCAAAATTCTTTAAATATACCGTATTGACTGACCTTCATGTCTTAAAGTAGTGATGGACTGTTGTTTCTCTTTGCTTGTTTGAGCTGTTCTTGCCATAATATGGACTTGGTCTTTTACCAAATAGGGCTATCTTCTGTGTACCACCGTTCCCTTGTCACAACACAACTGATTGTCTCAAACGCCTTAAGGGAATAAATTCCACAAATTAACTTTTAACAAGGCACACCTGTTAATTGAAATGCATTCCAAGTGACTACCTCATAAAGCTGGTTGAGAGAATTCCAAGTGTGTGCAAAGCTGTCATCAAGACAAAGGGTGGCTACTTTGAAGGATCTCAAATATAAAATAGATTTTTATTTGTTTAACACTTTTTTGGTTACTACATGATTCAATATGTTTTATTTCATATTTTACATTTGACATCACATTTTATTTCATATTCATTCACATTTTATTTCATTTTGATGTTTTCACTATTATTCTACAATGTAGAAAAACCCTTGAATGAGTAGGTGTGTCCAAATGTTTAACTGGTACTCCCTTTTTCCTCCAAACATAATGAAGGTCATTATGGCCAAACAGTTCTATTTTTGTTTTATCAGACCAGAGGACATTTCTCCAAAAGGTATGATCTTTGTCCCCATGTGCAGTTGCAAACCGTAGTCTGGCTTTTTTATGGTGGTTTTGGAGCAGTGGCTTCTTCCTTGCTGAGCGGCCTTTCAGGTTTTGTCGATATTGGACTCGTTTTACTGTGGATATGGATACTTTTGTACCTGTTTCCTCCAGCATCTTCATAAGGTCCTTTGCTGTTGTTCTGGGATTGATTTGCACTTTTCGCACCAAAGTACGTTAATCTCTAGGAGACAAAACGCGTCTCCTTCCTGAGCGTTATGACGGCTGCGTGGTCCCATGGTGTTTATACTTGCGTACTATTGTTTGTACAGATGAACATGGTACCTTCAGGCGTTTGGAAATTGCTCCCAAGGATGAACCAGACTTGTGGAGGTCTACAATTTTTTTTCTGAGGTCTTGGCTGATTTCTTTTGATTTTCAACTTGATGTCAAGCAAAGAGGCAATGAGTTTGAAGGTAGGCCTTGAAATACATCCACAGGTACACCTCCAATTGACTCAAATTATGTCAATTAGCCTATGAGAAGCTTCTAAAGCCATGACATCATTTTCTGGAATGTTCCAAGCTGTTTAAAGGCACAGTCAACTTAGTGTATGTAAACGTCTGACCCACTGGAATTGTGATACAGTGAGTTAAGTGAAATAATCTGTAAACAATTGTTGGAAAAATTACTTGCACAAAGTAGATGTCCTATCCGACTTGCCAAAACTATAGTTTTTAACAAGAAATTTGTTGAGTGGTTGAAAAACTAGTTTTAATGACTCCAACCTAAGTGTGTGAACTTCCGTGTGTATATATATATATATAGTGGAAGATCAAAGCCCACCTTTTAGGATTAGAAGGCTGTTTTCAAGGGTGTCAGTACAGTCGATGGCCTACACCCAGTTTGGAGCAGTTTGTTACAACACCACGTTGACACCATTCACTCATTGCAAAATCTCACTACACTTCCTGTCCATCAAAGTGTCATGAAACTAGGGGCAAACGGTTGTATTGTGGTTCCTGTTCCTAGTTCTTACCCATCTTGTCTGTAAGGGCAGCACGATTTTATGGATTTGAGTCAGGGTCACACAGTAGGTTGTTAGTGGGTGGTGGGCAAAGAAAGAAACAATCCCTTATTAAGGTTAAATGGAATCATATGATTGCCTAATCGTCATGATTTATCTCCATAATACATTAGATTATGTTGAGATGCATCCACTGGGCTGAGGCTCCATCTGGCCAAGGGCCTTCTGGGTTATGACTCCAGCTCCCATGGTGGCCTTCCATACATACAATAGACACATTGATTGTTCCCTGATCATTCAAATGTTTTATTTCCCCCTGAGGTTATGAACGAATGTATTCCGTCTTTTTCTTTACTGTGCTTTGTGTATGAAGCTACAACAGCTAGCTCTATAGACTGGGCTGATTGGCATACATCTCAGCATTGTCAGACAGTGTTGCCATGCTGAAACGTGGGAATGGTGGTGGTAGAAACATGCAGGTGAAGTAGTCTTGAGTCTGTAGTGGTGCGTTGTTCACTTCGACTCCAGTGGAGCACCAAGAGCCTAACGGTACAGTGCTTTCCACTTCAGCTGAGGCTCAACTTGCTTCAATCAGGAAGTGAAAACAGCACTTCATGCAAGTGGTGCATTTAGGGGCGGGGGAAACAAGGACAGGCTAAAACGGTTCTGAATTGTTGGTTTGTTCATTCACTTAATGTCGATCATAGTCATGGGTCCTCAGACAGTCAAAATGGCATTCAGTACGCTCCCTTATGAAGAAATGAACGATAATGGTTGTCAAGAGCCAAACAATGTAAACATTGTGAGCAGGAATAAGCTGTTAAGATGAGCTTAGAAGATAACAGGACTGCCCTAAGGCCTCTGGTTTATTTAAAAAGTCACCCCAATGGCTAGGCCTATTCCTAGACCTTATTTTCCTTCTAATACGCACATATACATACATACACTCACACACACACAATTGAGTGCACATTCAGAAGTGCATGTGTGCACATACACGCTCAGTAAAGTCTTCTTAATCATTGTGTTTTGAACATTTTGTCAAAGGACTCTGAACAATAACCACAGTGTTATGACCTGGTGAATTGCAAATCTAAATTTGATTAGCTTTTCATCAACGCTGAAGCCGACTCCTAAGGCTTCGGAGCATTCCTTTAAGTGTTGGTTTATCAAGCGCCGCTTGAGATCCACTTTGTCATATACATGTTGCCCCAAACTAAAACGACCCATGTAGTTGGAGGTCAATACAGGCAACGCAATCTTCTTTTTGTCCTCCAGGAAAAAGGCATGGTATAACACAAAGCTTGACAGTGTTGCGAAGAGGTCTTGTTTGTGTCATATTCTCACCATAATGTTAATGCTTTAAGCTACAAACTCAGACCAGCCTGTCACAGAGAGGCTGTTGTTGGAAAGACATCCGGAAGTTAAACAATTAACTGATGATGACCCGGGAGCCAGTGCTATATGCTCCCACAGGGAGGTGACCAAGAACCCGATGGTCACTATGACCGAGCTCTAGAGTTCCTCTGTGGAGATGGGAGAACCTTCCAGAAGGAAAACCATCTCCACCAATCAGGCCTTGATGGTAGTGTGGCCAGACGGAAGCCACTCCTTAGTAAAAGGCACATGACAGCCCACAGATTCTCTGGTCTGATGAAACCAAGATGTAACTCTTTGGCTTGAATGCCAAGCGTCACGTCTGGAGGAARCGTAGCACCATCCCTACGGTGAAGCATGGTGGTGGCAGCATCATGCTGTGGGGATGTTTTTCAGTTGCAGGGAATGGGAGACTAGTCAGGATTGAGGAAAAGATGAACAGAGAAAAGTACAGAGTTCCTTGATGAAAACCTTCTCCAGAGCGCTCCGAACCAGACTGGGGTGAAGGCTCACCTTCTAACAGGACAATGGCACACAGCCAAGACAATGCAGGAGGGGCTTCGGGATACGTCTCTGAATGTCCTTGAGTGGCCAGACAGAACCCAGACTTGAACCCGATCGAACATCTCTGGAGATACCTGAAAATATCTGTGCAGCAATGCTCCCCATCCAACCTGACAGAGCTTGAGAGGTTCTGCAGAGAAGAATGGGAGAAACTCCTCAAATACAGGTGTGCCAAGCTTGTAGCGTCATACCCAAGAAGACTCAATGCTGCAATCGCTGCCAAAGGTATCTGAATACTTTTGTAAATTTAAATACATTTGCTGAAATTTCAAAAAACTATTTTTTGCTTTGTAATTATGGAGTATTGTGCTTAGATTGATGAGGGAAAAAAATATTTAATCAATTTTAGAGTAAGGCTGTAACGTAACAAAATGTGGAAAAAGTCAAGGGGTCTGAATACTTTCAGAAGGCACATTACAACAGGGGGCGTCATTACAGGCCTGAGCGGCTGACATTTTGATATCCCTCATTGTTCACTGGTTGTTACCTTCACCAGATGCTGTCTGATACACAGCGACAGAGAAAGACAACCACCCACTGAGATTGTGCAGGATAAAAACACACAGTTGTCTGCGCACCAACTCAAAGCTTTTCTTCTGCCTGCAGTTTGCAAAGAGAGTCTAGAGAGAGGGAGAGTGCGTGGGGTTCAGGAAACCCTCAACTTCCGTGTTTACCGCTGAGGCCTGACAGAGAAATTGTTTACTACCCTCTGTTAAAGTGGGGCAGGAGAACACCTATGCACACCCCCAGTTTCCTTCCAGTCCCCCAGGGAGCTAACGCCACTGTGCCACCTGAATGACCTGGTTATTTAGAAAGGCCCAGGCCCTCTTCCTCTCCCCAACTGCCGCCCTCCTCCCAGGCTTCAGCCCTAATGAGGGACCCTCTGGTCTCCATGCTCGGCCTGGAGTGGCTGTCCAATCGTCTGGTGGTCAATAAAGCTTTGTGCACTCTCTGTGTCTGCTAATGAGCACTGGCTTCAGGTTTAACATACAGCGCCTGTGCTCGCTGCCTCCCTCCTCTCTCCATACATTTGTTACTGTTATCTGAGAATTGCCCCCACTGACAGTCAGAGCAGCGATGAGAGAGGGGAGATGGAACAGGGCAGGGTGCAGTATCAGGCAATCAGCCCAAATGCAATATGGCACAGATTCGCTGAATGCAAATAGCTTACTGTTTTCCTAGTTTTAATGCCTGTGATCTTGTGGGATTAATTTCACAATTGGAACATCACTACACGTTTTTCTAAGAGCCCATGGAATCAAGTGTATATGTTTATGTATTAAATTACACCAAATACAGTGATACATTTTTTGGCTGACTTAAATTCTCCTCTCAATCTTCTGACTCACATTTTGGTTGAGTCAGGTGCTCTTGTAGCGGGGCCAAAACAATCCATCCATTGGATGCAACAATAGATGTGAAAAGGCCAGGGCTCAAAGCGGGGAGCTGCATGATCTCTTCCGACTGTCTTCCTGTCAATAGAGCCTCTGTCAGGGACTAAATGAAATTGCATTGTAACTAATGTGATTATCTCTATGAAACGGCCATTAGTGGGTCAAATCTTGTTTGTCCTCCTCATCGTTTCATTGTACAACCCAATCAGAGACCACCTAGCATAGGCCACTGGCAGAGCACATGGGGCCATATAGATACACAACAGACCCACAACAACCGACAGCTCATGAGCATCTATCAAAATGATTAATTGGGAAGAAATGGGTAGTACTACTGTTTTTAGTGACATTAAAGGGCAAATCTGCAATTTTGTTATAGACAAATAAGACATACACATAAGACAAGCATGTTGCTAAATTAGGCTACAACCTGTAACTGGAAATCTCTACACTATCGCATAACATGCGCATAACACTTCTAGCAACTAATTTAGTTAAGGCCAGTGGTGATTTTAGCACTAAATCTTGGTGGGGCTAACCCCAAAACATTTTTTAGATGCATGCCAGCAAAGCCACTACACAACACAACACTAAACAATGCATTAATTGCGCTATAACGGTGACAAACGGTGCCCACAAACTGTTAGGGTCTACAGAGCTTTCTTTTCAGCACCATGGAGTGAATCTTTACCACTGCTACACCTGGCTATCAGCAGAGCCTTGTCTGGCAGTGAAACAGTTCATTCTGGCTCATGTACTGCCAAAAAAACCAAACGTGGCAATTGAGATGTACCAACTATTGCATAAGGGGAAGATAAGAGGCAATCCGTAATTTCGATTAAGACATTAATGAGCGAGCTAAGACGGACGTCGTCAATATAACTATTCAAATCAAATGTTATTAGTCACATGCGCCGAATACAACCGGTGTAGACCTTACAGTGAAATGCTTACTTACGAGCCCCTAACCAACAATGCAATTTAAAAAAATACGGATAAGAATAAGAAATAAAAGTATCAAGTAATTAAAGAGCAGCAGTAAAATAACAATGCGAGACTATATACAGGGGGGTACCGGTACATAGTCAATGTGCAGGGGCACCGGTTAGTTGAGGTAATATGTACATGTAGGTAGAGTTATTAAAGTGACTATGCAYAGATGATAACAACAGAGAGTAGCAGCGGTATTTGTTCAGCACTTTTTAAATGTACAGCGACTGAATTCAGAACATGGGCCGTTCTTACAGTATTCTCCCTGTACACCAAGTCAGAACAGTAGGATAAATAAAGGGGGCTTATAAGCAAACAATGAAAGCTCATACAATATGTGAATGTTTATAATTTTAAGCTTGGAAAAGAGACCCTTAAACCCAGACTTGGACCACACACCCTCTTCWCTGACTAGCAGGCTACTGATTGCTTTGCAATGCTTGCAGTTAGCCACTGATTCCTTCCTAACCACTCACTGTTGAATTTGCGATTTCCAACTGGTTGTGTAATGTTTATGTCCTATGGTCGTTCAGCACCGATACGTTTTATCTATAATTTTCATATGACAAGGATTTGCCAGTAGATTGTCGACTTGATTCATGACGACGACTGCTTGTCTAGCTTGCTAGCTAAGATTTTGAAAGTATGATGTTGACATTATCAGTCCAATTAAAGTTACGGTAGATATAACGTGATTTGACGGCATTTTATCTGTGGCCAATGACCTTTAGCCTTCTTAGATGGGCACTTCTAATGTAAATCCATGGCAGCCCCCAAGGGGCTTGAAATTTTGAGCTCTCACTGTAGAGTTTGTGGTGAGTAGTGTCCCCATGACTGATAGAACACTGAGTCAATCACAGTGCAACCCTTAGCTTTGTATGTTACGCTGGCTGCCCCACCACCACACAAAGTACTGAGCTAGGCTGAAACACCTGCATTTTGGAGTTGCCTTACTCAAGAAAGCAAAAAGAGACAATGTTTGTATGCGGCATTATTAGCTCAATTACATTTTTTTTATTTTATTGTTTGCAAACTGATACATGACACATATTAATGCCAAAAATAACATGCAAAACAGGCAACACTTGTTTTTTTACTTTACTTTTCTTTTTTTTTTAGCTAAACGGGTGGGGCTCAAAACAGGTTTTGAATGATGGGTCGCCACCGGTTAAGGCACAGTAGAACTTTAGTTTTTTTCATAGAGAGTAGGGCTGTGGCTGTTATGCAATGTTGTCAGCCTGTTTAATGTCATGCAAAAGCCTACGGACTCATGGTAACTTAAACACATTTAGCATCTCCAGGCCTCCACGTATACAAGCTGCTGATGTGCCTTTTGAACATCTACATTTAAAGTAAAATAAATCAGTACCATAAGCTGTAGGCTTGTTCGTTTAGCTGACAAGATCGATTTATAAGATCCATGCCATTATGTTATAGGATTTTATAGAATATAATTGAACTTAGCTGAATAAAATGGAAAGGATATTTTTCCCATTACAGAGCAAGTGCGCATGTGAAGTGGCTATGTTGAGCGTAAAAGTGATAATTCGAAACACGTCCTATATGCTACATTTTGAGTTATTTGGCAACTTTAGTTGTGAACGATACCAACCTTAGAATGTCTTAGAAATCAACACATATATGGGCAGCATGGTGCGACTATAGGCTATTGAGAAAGTAGCAAAAAAAGCTTGCGATCTGTTCCTTGCCCCAGGCTGCACAGCTGTTCTTTCATCATGTGATCATATTTTCATCCATCAGACTAAGTCTCAATTGAATCTTGTCCTTCGATTTAGAATGGCCCAATGGAATGGCCAAATTAGAATTATCAAATGGGCAGCAGGAAAAAGACATGTAATCTGTATGCCCTCGAATAGCGAATGGAGGCCGCGTGCTTTCACGCCGGTCCATTTTGTAGGCAACTTGGGTTATATAGCAGAGCATGTGCTTAATATGAGCAGCTGAGAAATACATTTAACAACACTTATTTCACTCCACGCATCAACATCTGTTTGAGGAGCATGTTCTCGTTGCCTGACAGGTGATACAAACTTCCCTATTACTAGGCTATTCAAAATCAAATACAAATTCACTAATTATAGGCTAACTGTAAGCCTGCCCTGCACAATCAGTGAACCAACAGCATCGCCTAGGGCTTGGCTATACGTTCTCTACCAGACTCATGGATATACATTTTGGGGCATAGCATAAGGTAACCAGTCCATCCAGTATCCATACTAATACAGTCCACACTCAAAAGCTAGACCAATTATGTACCAAAGACCTCTTAAATCAGTTWAAAAAATGTTGACTTTTTTCTGCCATGCTTAAAATGCGGTAGGCTATGTATTATATAACAGCACAATCATCATTTTTTCTTGTTTTGATGATGCGTTTGATGTGATTTTTCGATAGCATTTGCATTGATATCAGAGTAGTTAGAGGGACAATAGCTCTCTGAGTACCAGACCATTAGGACCTGATGGTAGTTAGAAAGTTGGGTACTACCAAAGCATGTCCAGAGTGCATAAAATGAGATTCCGGTGTGGCCGTAATAAGGTCACCGCAACAGCCCTAGCAGATAGCATGTAAGGTACCATACCGCACATGCATAGGCCTAACACTTCCAAAAGGATGTCTGCTCCTGAAAAATGTAACAGCTAGCTAATAGTTGTGTCTGCACTGTGCGCTTGTGTGTGTCTAAAGTTGCTCTCCGGTTACAGAGAGGAGCTTGCAGCAGCTCTCAAATGTATTTACTTAATAACGGCCACCTACACATGTCCTCCTTAGGCTCGGCTGGATCCTCACATTGGTTTTTGGGTCATACAGCCTCCTGTGTCCTCTTTTGCATCTAACTGAGCCGCAGATGCAAATCGCAGTATCCCTCTGTCAATTTGTTGTTCACCACACATACACAGACAGACAAGGAAATGGGGCCTAATAACTTGGATATATAAACGTAAAATACCTCTCCATAGCTATTTACACATGTGGAGAGACGATGGACCGTTTCTGATTAATTAGTTGAAGATGAGATTGTGCTGTGTGTAGGGTACGTCTAGACCTCATTCATAACCATTTCTCCGTCTACAAAGGGTGGTTAGGCAGAGGTGTGTGGGAATAGTTTGGTACTCAGAGTACTCATACAGTACATTTGCTAATGTGCCCTATGTCTAYACAAGATGTTTAAGTGCACACGCCTTTGAGTGGGCGTGAGCATGTGCGTTATGCACAGTACAGTATATATTTATTTACTTCTAACGTGTTTTTGTGCTTGAGTGTTTTCATTATACCCCGAGAGAGGCCCTCATTGACACCCCTGTCTTGTGTTCTTCCACAGAGAAATACTATAACAGCCTTTGTGAGCGGCAGCCAATCGGACGCATGCTCTTTCGGCAGTTCTGTGAAACCCGGGTTGAGCTGAGGCGCTGTGTCAAATTCCTGGACACTGTGGTAAGCAAGAAAGACAGATAGGCAGGATTAAAACGCTTGTGTTTGTTTTTCCTCGAGATGCACATCTTCTGAAGGACTGAATGAGCTTGTCCAAATGTATCTCAAGTTCTCATGTGTTAGGGGGAAGGAGAGGGGAAATCATTCAGTTGAAGGCATTCAGTTGTACAACTGACTAGGTATCCCCCTTTCCTTTCCCTCATGAAATACAGGATCTCTTGACTTCTGGGAGCAAAGGGTTGCAATCTGCGTCAATTTTCCACCCTCCCTCCCCTCTACTTTTTCAGTGAATGCGCCCCGCACTACGCTCTTGTGGAATAATGTTTAGGTTCTACCCACCCAGGCCCGCGAGGGAAGGTGCAGTGTTAGGGGGTGATGTGGAGGTGCAGGGGGGGCAGCAGGTTAGCTAGCCTACCAGTGTGTTGTTCAGAGCCCCTACCTGTTGACTCAATAATAAACTTGATCTTCCTCTCTCCACCCTGGCTTACCCCCATAGCATTGTGTGGCATTCTTCTAAAATATTGTTCTGGAACACACATACACACACGCGCGCTAGAGGTCTTCACGTGTCCAACAGGCCTGAAATTCTGAGGTCTGACCCGGGACCAGTGCAGTCCTAAATTATGACTTTTTTCTTTGATCCGGGTTGGGTCTGATATAATTGCCACGGATCTCGGGTATGTGCAATTAAAATGTATACTGACTGGACCCGATTGGACAGTGTTCTCTGTTAAAGAAGCCAATAACAAGTTTTAGTGAACAAAGATGAGAAGAATGTTGGCGCAGTCAAATGGACTGTGTGCAACTCGCTATTCAGGTTTGATGCAATTTTCTAACATTAATTTATTTTCACATTTGTTCTCATTTGTTTTTGTATATCATTATTATTATTGTAGGCCTATTTAATAAATATAAACCAGTTCTTTTAAATGAGGCAAAAAGTTTTAGTTTTTTTCATTTTGCTGAGATATTTCTGTTGGCTAAATGAAGTTCGAACTGTCTTTTTAAGTTTGTGCTACATATTTAGTTAAAAGATAGGTTAAAAGTAGGCCTGTTGTAAAATAAATAGGATTAGCCTCTTGCTGTCATTTGTTGGGTGGGCCTTTGGTAGGCACTCACTTTTGTTGGTAATTTCTGCAATATAAGCCTGTTCAAAACTTTTGTGAAGGTTGAAATAGGTGTTTTTATTTATTTCTGTTGAGCCATTTTCTTTGGCCAAATTAAGTTAATGTTGTGTTTGCCGCAATATAATAGAATTACCGGTAGGCCTACTGTAGTGCTACTCCCACTCGAACCATGAAGAGGAAAAACCGAAGAGGGCAAGATGCAAAATAATGCCACAATATAATAACATGTTCGTATTTTCCTTATTAACAATGACTTGAATTACTTTTGATATTACTAATAAAGTCAAACTTTTGTGAAGGTATGGTGGGGTGTGGATATTATTAGGCTTAGCTATGCAGGCCTATGAAGGCAGTGCGCACCAGCTTTCCAACTGACTCCTACAGTTGAACTTGAGGTGAGGAAGTATGTTTTGGGCCTATGAGGGTTACCAGCCTGTCGACTCAGAATAAATTATTCCGCTGCTCTGTCGTTCTCTACATACTTTAGTCTGAGACTGACATCATTTGAAGTCGTTTGTGATGATGAGGGGCACGAGGGGCGTTGTACAAGAAGTCATCAGCGATTGGATCGTATCTAACCAATCTGAATATCAAAGCTACATTTTCAAACTGCCGCTTTACTTTCACCTGTGTTCTGGCTCTGGCCCAACCCATGGGTTTCTGGAGCAATCAGACAGCCCTGAATGTGTTCGCATTCGGTGAATGTTGGAGGAGGTTCTCAGGTCCAGACTTATTGCGGAGAAGAAACTAACGTCCATTGGAGTGGTGCAGCGTTTGGCCAGAGCAAGGAGTCTGGGTAGCCAGGCAACAGAGTTACTTACCCCTTTAATCTAACAATATAATGCTTATCTTTATTTAAAAAAATAAATGAATTAGCCTCTGTCTGTACGCCTATARAGTACCACAGTATGAGTCATAATACCCATAAAACCTAGCGGTCAAACAAGGAAATGGTTCCAATCGTTTTTCCACCATACATTTTTCCCATGGGGGATTTTATAAACACTTCAAATAATGGCTGTGTTTCATGTAGGCTTACCGTGGTGTGATGATTTGATAACCGTGTAAATCTCTCTAGTACAAGGTGACTTATCAATATATTCTCCCGTATTTACCCCCCAAAATGAAATGCTAATGTGGCTATCATAAAGAACTACAAATGCCATGATGATCTGGACGAGACTGCCATCGAGGCAGGATTAACTATCTAATTTTAGCTACATATAGTAATGAATAAATTGGCTATATTTCTTTAAATTGACAATTCTTTGAATTATCTTGTGCAAGTTTTAAATTGACACAATACCTGTTAGCAAAGGTGTCAGCTAGATGACGTGCAGGAGCTTGCAGGGATTCATAGCCTTGCATGATGTCTACTTTGATGCTAATTAGCATTTTAGAATCAGAGTAAATAGAGCCGAATATATTGATAAAAGTCACTTTGTCCGAGAGAGATTTACATGGTTATCAAAACGTCATGCCAGGGTAAGCCTACGAAACAAAGCCCTTTATTTTAAGTTTTTATAAAATTCCATAAGGGAAAAATGAATGGTGGAACAACAATTGGAACCATTTCACTCTTTGACCGCTAGGTTTTATGGATTTTTGGTATTTATTAGGATCCACATTAGCCGCTGTAAACGCATCAGCTACTATTACTGTGGTTCCACATGAAACATGACATAATGCATTAGCCAAGGACTGAAATACATACAATTAAAACGCCACACACAGCCTACATTTCAGAACATACACACAATATCTAGGTCTAATACATAGTACAGTGCAAATTACAATACAGGATATATAAAATGGCTGTGTCTCTTCACAGTTCCCTTTGTGCAGTAAGGTGTTTTTTAAACTGTTTTGTTTTTGTTGCTAGCTTGAGTTACCTGTTGTGGCAGAGAGTTCCATGTATTCATGGATCTATTTAATACTGTGTGTTTCCCAGCCTCTGTTCAATATTATGACACCTCCACTGTGGGGCTCTATATCTGTATAGTAGTAGTAGCCTATCTGACAAGTACAAAGAAATGTATATCTGTGTCAGAACTAAAAATGTAAATGTAGAATGGGAACATGGTACCGACATCTCGGTCTCTCTAGGGCTAGGCCTAAGCTTCTCTTCCTTTTTTATATACATTTTTAAAAATATTAAAATCATACAGTGGACGTCTAGGCCTATAGGAATGACATGATGCATTTAGCTCTCATCTCTGACAGCTGATCTGTGAAGTGGACAAATATAGTTTTTGAAAAGTAGAAACCAATAAAACAATAGGCTACAAAATGTTGATTATGCTCTACAACAAATAGTTTTTTCTTTCATTTGTTATAGGCAGTTAAGAACACATACTTGGCCAATATTGCTTGTTTATTGATGGCGCTGCCCGGTTGGGGGGTTTCTTTATCTCTCTTTCTACTCTTGGATATGAACGGGTCTCTCGACTCCGAACCGGTACTGGTCTGTTTGGGTCTGTTTTTCCACATGGGTCTGATTGTCCTTGGGTCCATTCGAACAGGTCTCTGTTTTCCTTTTTTTATTTGTATTTATATCTGGTTGGGTGGGAAAGCCATGGATCCATTTCGGACAGATCCAACTAACACACACACACACTCAGTCATGAGCCACCCACTTTATCTCCTTCCCTCTAACACATTATTACTCACACACGCTAATATTGATATGAGGAAGTGTCCTTGTAGCTACATCCTCTCCGGTTGATTTAACAAATGCAAAAGCCAAGTAGGAAAAGGCTCAATGGGATGATAGCTAGTAGCATAATGAAGATAGTCAATGGCAGTAAAATGATGAATAGGTGGCTGACTTTATGAATTAAGAGAGAGCAGACAGTCATAACAGCTTTTATCAAGCAGTCTTCTCAAACTTCGTAAGTAGTGATCATGTCCTTTTACTGCACTGTCTCCTTCCTGCCTCGCACAGAGCCTGGGCTACATGAGAAGGAGCAAATGAGATTTGAACCGTCTCAACTGTCATTAACCATTATGGACAAGTTGTGCTGAGAGTCCATCGGAAGCACTTTAGAGTGAGGCTCTTAGCTTACTGTAAGTCATGCTGCTGGATGATGGCATGACACATGGGCTTGATGCTTTTGTACTTAGCAGGATTCAGGAATCAACAACACAGAGAGAAATATTAAAATAAAAATGATTTTTGGAGTGGGACCCAGGCATGTGGCTTTGTAGAACTGTGCCTTAGTGAAGGGATGTACTACTTACAGTAGGACTGGGTTGTGTTCAGTATGCATATTAAACTTGTTTAATGAACATACTCAGGTAGTATCTCTTCAGTTTCAAATAGTGTTCTACGGCTGTGTGCCTACTGAACACGACCCTGTGGTTGCAGTGATGTGGTATTTTGGTACCATCAGARGTTGTACAGAGAGTACTAGATTGTAGGCTACTGTTATGTGGAAATAGTAGAACTGCCCTGTTAGAGCAGGTGTACGAGCGTTTGAATGATGTATGCTACTGTTTCTTCCCCCCACAGGCAGAGTATGAGGTCAGTCCAGATGAGAAGAGGAGGGAGTGTGCTCAGGAGCTCCTAGACAAGTACTTCAGCCCAAAGGTACAGTAGAAGAACCCCTATTTTCAGCCAATGAGTGATTTGATGTCAAATATTCAATRATGGTGACGTGTGGTTTCCCGGGCCCAGATTAAAACTATTCACGGTCAAAAAATCTATTTCAATTAAGATACTCCATCGAGCATGCTTTTTAATTCAGGAGAGGGCTTAATCTGGGCCTATGACGTCATATATATGAAATTCATGCTGTATTGTGTTCCATCCCCCTGTAGTCAGAGGATCATGTCCCCGAGTTGGGGGAGGAAATGATGGGTCAGTTTACAGAGAGACTGGAGCAGGAGCAGGAGCCCTGTAAAGAACTCTTCAACGAGTGCACCAAGTGAGTCTGTTAACACAGAAACCCAGTCACAGAGAATAAACTAACATCAATACTTACTTAGCATATGGGATATATTCAAGATGGGAAAAGGTCGATTTTTCTTTTTATTGATCATCACACCATTATTCAACGAAGGAAGTCAGTTAAGAATAAAGGGTCATTTTCAGTGATTTTCTGCAGAATTTCGGAGTTTTCATTTAAATTGTCTCCTACATTGTGCAACATCCTGTGAACAGTTGTTCACACTTGTTGTATGGGCATGTCAACAGCATYGAGTGTATGTGGCGGCTGATGAAAATAGTTCTAATCAATCAACCCTAGCAACTTCAATCACCGCCATTCCATTCAGCAACATTTATATTCTAGAACATTCTCACAACTGTTCCAACAACATGAACTGACTATTTATGTCATTCCTCCATCTGGTTGGGGTTAATTAATGTTTAGATGTGAACTGATGTTTGGGGAATAGTAGACAGAGAGATGGGCCCATGGCGTAGCAGCATGGTACATGTGTAGGGCCTGGAGATTTTCCTGGTCATGTGACCTGACCAGAAAAAACTCAAGGCCTTAGGGAGGGACCAGAGTATTTCCTGTTTAGGTCATGTAGTGGGCTGTATGTGTTCTGACTGTGTTCTGTCCTCTGTTGTAGACTGATCCATGACTACCTGAGCGTGGCTCCCTTCGCAGACTACCTCGACAGCATGTACTATAACCGATTCCTGCAGTGGAAGTGGCTGGAGAGGTATGGTAGCCTACTAGTTGAACTTGAAATCAAAGTGAAAATGACATACTCACACACCCTTTTGCTGCTTCCCACACTTATGAGCACACACACACACACACACACACACTCTTATCAGCCTGAGAACCTCACCTCAACACAGCACGAGTGATTACATGTTACGGCAACTTCTCACCACTCCATAGTATCCTCCTAGTCACGTGTACTCCTCAACAATGGGGCTGGCTGTGTTTTTGATATGCTCTGCTGTTAATTCTCCTATTGATGTGATTTATATATATATATATTAGCGGCTCTCAAAGTTTCCTCCTATCTAGAGTTATTCTTATCAACTGTTCCTCAACTTGGTCTCATGGGTTTTTAGGCCAGTTTACCGTTAAGAGCTTTGTGACAAAAGTATTTGTTAAAAGCTCTACACAATGCACATACAATGTTATGAAGCGATTGATAGTGTTCAGGATAGTGGCATTGTGATGTACTGTATAACCTACACTTTTGGTTTCGTTTACATTCATACTCATACTTCAAATCAAGCTTTATTTATACAGCACATTTCAGACATGGAATGCTACACAATGTGCTTCACAGGAAAAAACTAAACTGAAATATTTACTACACAATTAACATAAGAGGATGAAAAGCAAAAGAATAGCAATAGAAACTGAACGACTAAAAAGCACCCTGAGCAAAAGCAAAGCTAAAAAGGTATGTTTTAAGATCTCATATAAATATGTCCACAGTTTCGGCCCCCCTCGGGTTCTCTGGCAGGCTATTCCAGATGCTTGGGGCGTAATAACTAAAGGCTGCCTTTCCCTGCCTCGTGGTCCTAGGCTTTGGGATAGTTAAAAGGCCAGTGCCAGAGGACCTGAGAGACCTACTGGGTACATAACTTTAACGCATGTCTGACATGCATTGGGGTGCACAATCATGGATTGATTTTAAAAACCAATAGAATCTTAAAATGTATTCTAAAACTCACAGGCAGCCAGTGCAGAGACCTTAAAACTGGTTTAATATGTTCTCTCCGTCTGGTCCTATATGGGCCATTTAAAGACCTTTAGCCCAGCAGGCCTATCATACATGGAATGGTCTCTATATTTATTGACATTTGCAAACAGAACATGTCTCCACTCATCAGCCTAGCAGAGAGGCAAGGCTTGTGCAATGCCCTTCCCATAATAGTCATAGATTAAGTTTACCCACACACTTTCATCACTTTGGCTGTTTCGTAAATTGCACCTTTAGTGCACTACTTTTGACCAGGTCCCATAGAGTTCTGGTCAAAAGTAGTGCACTATGTAGGGAATAGAGTGCCATTTGGGACGCATCCTTTGACTCACAGTAAATATGCCAACACTTGTTAAAGGCCTTAAGAAAGTTGTCTCATCTTGTCTTTGGTGCTGGGCCAAACTCAAGTCTTTCTTTACAAGATAAAACAGAACATTTGACAGAATAGTATTTTTAAAGCAAAAACATTGTTAAAGTGTAATGGTCAAGCCGTTTACTTACAAAGTCAGATGTGTATGTTCCTGTGCGTTGCTGCTGTACAGTCAGTGTATGTCCATGAAGTTGAGAAAATTTGCCCCACATTGGACAATAAAGTTGTGTTGTTTTCTATTGTATTGACCCTCTTCTCTGTGTCATAGGCAGCCAGTCACCAAGAACACATTCCGACAGTACAGGGTATTAGGAAAGGGAGGCTTTGGTGAGGTAAGGACTCTCTCTGTTTCTCTCTAACTAAAGCATCCTTTCATTTAGAATGAGATTTTAGAAGTGGATAATGAGAAATAAAGTTAGTCTCTTCATCAACTTGTAAATGATCAACAAGGTCCAACAAGGATCTGTCTGGATGTAATTTGATGGGCCTATACAATTATAAACTGTGTGTTTGGGAAATAACTGCCATTTAACTGGTGTCATCTTGTGGTGTGAAATGGGTCATGCCACCATTACATTGTATTTACTGGGTCAAAGAGTAGACATTGCAATGGGGTGTTCATCACTTTTCTCTTGACCCCCCCACCCTCCTCCTCTCCCTCTCCCTCTCTCATCCACTTCTCTCGTCAGGTGTGTGCTTGCCAGGTGCGAGCCACAGGAAAGATGTACGCGTGTAAGAAGTTGGAGAAGAAGAGGATTAAGAAGAGGAAAGGAGAGTCCATGGCCTTGAACGAGAAGCAGATTTTAGAGAAAGTCAACAGTAGGTTTGTAGTAAGTATTCGAGCTACCTACTTACATACGTGACAAATGGTAGGCGGTATAAGATATGCACTGTATGTAGGGTTGTGCGATATCAAATTAATTTGAATATATGTTTTAGCGCAATGTTCCAAATGCCTTTATCGCAAGTCTCTAGGTTTTTATTTGGTCTCGTCTCCTTCACTCCTTCTGTGCTGTGTGCACTGTGCACCTTCCCACTCGCACACAGACACCAAGCCCAGCCCCTTGCCACTCACAGCAACAAAGATAAAAGATCACTTCTTCCTGTCTGACAGCAAACAGTTTCAACTCGCTATTTGCATTTGAGGTTTGGTCAATGTCCCCTTCTAACGATACCCTTTTTATGTCTCAACTTCCAAAATGTAGAATAGAGTAGACCCTACTAAAACGGGAGTTATCAATGAACATGATTGTGGAAAATGAATGCTCAGTTTTTGCAGTACCGTAAGCAGCATTTTAGCTACATACTATTATGTGCTAGCTCTCTAGTCTGTGTTTTATAAATGTGCAATGATCATAAAAATAAGCATTTATATAAGGAATTGGCAACTGTTCTCATTCTGAGAAGTAAGCATCTTATCCAGGTTGGCCACTTGATTTCAACATCTAAACAAAGTGAACAGGCTGTTGTTCAAACAGTTGGAGATGGACAGGAGCGTGTGTTCATAATAGTTCAGCTGTTCTACCTTGTTAGCAAGCATATAGATCCAAGTTGGCTAGACTTGAAATACAAAGATTAGCTGGCTACTCACTAGAGATTGTTTGAGATCTGTGTTCATTTTCTATAATGCCTGCTACAAGTAGTTGGTCATTATTGGTGGATGTGCATGGTTCTGGTTAAATTTGTAACAAAAAGGGCATGATCATCGACAGACATGAAAGCCAGATCAGTGATTATTGCAAAAAAAAGCATGTTAAACTATACGGAACAAGAATATACCCATACCCACTCAGGCTCAGCCAATCATAATTAGTTTTTCCCCACAAAAGGGCTTTATTACAGACAGAAATACTCCTCAGTTTCATCAGTTGTCCAGGTGGCTGGTCTGACGATCCCGCAGGTGAAGAAGCATGATATGGATATCATGGGCTGGCATGGTAAAACATGGTGTGTGGTTGTGAGGCCTGTTAGACGTACTGCAAAATTCTCTAAAATGACATTGGTGGCGGCTTATGGTAGAGAAATTAACATTAAATTCTCAGGCAACAACTCTGGTGGACATTCCTGTGAGACATCTGTGGCATTGTGTTCTGTGACACAACTGCACATTTTAGAGTGGCATTTTATTAAGGTGCACCTGTGTAATGATCATGCTGTTTAATCAACTTCTTGAAATGCCACACCTGTCAGGTGGATGGATTATCTTGGCAAAAGAGAAATGCTCACTAACAGGGATGTAAACACATTTTTGCACAAAATTTGAGAGAAATAAGCTTTTTGTGTGGATGGAAAATTTCAGGGATCTTTTATTTCAGCTCATAAAGCATGGGACCAACACTTTACATGTTGCTTTTATATTTTTGTTCAGTATATTTTCATAATATAATGTAATTATTAGTAGGTCTTGTGTTTGTGGAAGGCTTATATTTAGCCTAGCTATAATTTTTCAAGCCCCGATTTAGATTACATTATGTTATTCCTAACTGTTTGAAATGCAGTGTATTGACCTTAAATTGTCCAACAAAGCTTATTTAGAGAAAAGTTGAAGAAAATAGATTTTGACTCGCCCATAAGTTTGAATAAAAAAAAAAATTGGGCTAAAAATCCTATCTGTATGTACCGTATATGTAATATATTTAATGTATACAGTACATGATCTACATTCATATATTATGCTGCACCACTTACTCATATTTCGACCAAAGATGTCAAGATGTCT
Organism: Salvelinus sp. IW2-2015; assembly: GCF_002910315.2. NCBI lineage: Eukaryota > Metazoa > Chordata > Actinopteri > Salmoniformes > Salmonidae > Salvelinus > Salvelinus sp. IW2-2015. The sequence goes on along the minus strand of NC_036860.1, from coordinate 39,363,077 downwards.
GAACTCATCGAATTCAACTGTTGACCGCAACATAAACACTTTTGACCAGTTGAGTCTAGATGGCTCTTCCAGACGACTGTGTGATAGCTCGTAATAATAATAAAAACAACACTAGTAATTAAAAGATAACATCAGGGTTTGGTTCAGTGGGGTTTGTTTTCATTTCAAGTGACCCACCCCACACAACCCATTTTAGACTTATTTTATTTGGACATCCATCAGTCGGTGATCCAATGTTCTGGCCAAACGTGGGCTTAGATGTTCATTCTGTTTCCCACATACACTCCTCTCCTTTTCTTAACTCATAGCTTCGAACTGGTCTCTAAACCCAGGGTATTCATTAGGGCACACCATAACAGAATGTAGCGAAAACAAGCGCTTATTGGACAAGTTCAGGTAGTCCCTCCCTGTTTAAGTCTGTTTTCTTTTGTTTGGTGCCTAATGAATATGACCGTGTTGTCTGTCTCTCATGGAGGTGAGTCTAGCGTACGCCTATGAGACGAAGGACGCTCTGTGTCTGGTGCTCACCCTGATGAACGGGGGAGACCTGAAGTTCCACATCTACCACATGGGAGACGCCGGCTTTGAGGAGAAGAGGGCTGTGTTCTACTCTGCCGAGCTAGCCTGTGGCCTGGAGGACCTGCACAGAGAGAGGATCGTCTACAGGTGAGGCTGCACACACAGTCTCACACACACACAGGCACATATGCATACACACACACACACACACAAGGCTGTTCTAAGGGAATGGTTTAGCGGGTACTCAGCTTTCTGCTTACAAGGCTGCAGGAACTTTATGGAGCATATTTAGTGTTTACACAAGTATCAGCTTACAAGGGCGGATGGAGAGAAAGAGAGAGAGCGCTTCATGTTTTCAAAAGGGAGAGAGGGAGAATGATGGCTAGCAAGATGTAGATTGAAAGAAAGGGGGGGAGAGATAGCAAGATGTAGAGAGAAACAAAGAGAAGGAGGGATGGAAAGCTTGTCAAAGTTTTGTAAATCTGTCTCAGCTGCTCACAATGCTGTTGGAGGCGATAAAAGTTAGTTCTTAGTTTCATAACTCCTGGTATTTCTCTCTTCTTCCAGGGACCTGAAGCCTGAGAACATACTATTGGACGACCATGGTGAGTAGAGATAGCAATAATATGAATGCCACTTGTATACAAGTAAATAAATATTCTAATGGACCAACCCTGGTCTTGGAGACCAACCATGGTCCTGGAACAATAGCCTGCATACCTTGTTGTTCCAGCTGAGCACTACTTTAAAACAATTGATTCAACTAATCAAGGTCTTGATGATTAATTGACTAATAGATCCGGTGTGTTTGTGATGGGCTGGAACAAAAGCCTGCACACATTCTGTAGCTCTCTGTAGCCAGACCTTACTGCTTGTGTGAACCAAGGCTACCATTCTGTTATTCACCAATAGAGGGAGCAGATTGTCTATGAAAAGACTTGTCTCAAGATGAGGGCTCCTGCTTTCTCAAGGTTGTCAGTGAATTCTGCTACCACTGAATGGAGCTCTTTAGCAAAACAACATAGATAATGTTTCCACAGTATGTGGCTTTTATGAGATCTGCTTTGACCAAAGGAAGCCCTCTATTGATATACATAGTCTCTTGTCCAGACTCCAGACTGGAGATAGCCTGTCAAATGACATCGGATTGAAGGGTATGCTATGTAATACTGTATGTGTTGTGTTGTGTCGTGATTGGCCGTACCCGGGGATCTCCATTGATATGCATCGTCTGTGGGGATAGCATGTCATATGACATAAGGTTAACTGTTCCAGCATTAGGCAGTGTACTGTAACACAGTGTGTGATGTGTTCCTTTAGGCCATATCCGGATATCAGACCTGGGCTTGGCTGTCCACGTGCCCGAGGGAGAGACTATCAAGGGTCGAGTTGGCACCGTTGGGTACATGGGTAAGTACATTCAACAAAAGATATTTAACATATTTTTTTCAGATACTGTTCCTGTACTGTATAATGAACTGTACCAATATACACGGAACAAAAATATAAACTCAACATGTAAAGTGTTGGTCCCATGTTTCATGAGCTGAAATAAAAATWAAAAWAAATGTTCCATACGCACAAAAAGATTATTTCTCTCAAATGTTGTGCAAATTTCTTTACATCCCTGTTATTGAGCATTTCTCCTTTGCCAAGATAATCAAGAAGCTTATCAAACAGCATGATTGTTACACAGATGCACCTTGTACTGTGGACAATAAAAGGCACTCTAAAATGTGCAGTTTTGTCACAGAACACAATGCCACAGATGTCTCAAATTTTGAGGTAGAGTGCAATTGGCATGCTGACTGCAGGAATGTCCACCAGAGCTGTTGCTACCATAAACTGCCTCCAATCTCGTTTTAGAGAATTTACGTAGAGAATTTACGCAGTACGTCCAACAGGTCTCACAACCGCAGACAACGTATAACCACGCTAGACCTTGATCTCCACATCCGGCTTCTTCACCTGCRGGATCGTCTGAGGGGTGCTGGGGTTGTGTTGAGGAGTATTTCTGTCTGTAATAAAGCCCTTTTGTGGGGAAAACTTATTCTGATTGGCTGGGCCTGGCTCCCCAGTGGTAGGGCCTGGATGCCAAGTGGGTGGGCCTTTGCCCTCTTATGCCCACCCATGACTGTCCCCCTGCCCAGTCATRTGAAATCCATAGATTAGGGCCTAATGAATTTATTTAAATTGACTGATTTCCTTATATGAGCTGTAACTCAGTAAAATCTTTGAAATTGTTGCGTGTTGTATTTATATTTTTGTTTAGTATAAATAAACAACGACATTCATAAAGTCATAAGTATTACGTAAATGCTTCGTAATCATGTGTCTGTTTGTGTGCGCATACGTATGTATGCGTGCCTGTCATCCTAATGTGTGTGTGTGTCAGCTCCGGAGGTGGTTAAGAATGAGCGCTACACATTCAGCCCAGACTGGTGGGCGCTGGGCTGTCTGCTGTATGAGATGATCGAGGGCCAGTCTCCCTTCCAGCAGCGCAAGAAGAAGATCAAACGTGAGGAAGTGGAGAGGCTGGTCAGAGACGTGGAGGAGGAGTACTCAGACAAGTTCTCAGAGGACACCAAGTCCCTCTGCAAAATGGTACTGGACTGCAGTACCTCTTCATATTATCAACAACATGAGATCATGCKTTGTCTGTTGGCACAGGCATTTGCTTTGCATATCAAAATATATCTTTATAGTACTGACTTTTATTTGTGAAGGCAGCGTCATGTTTAAAAAAAGAATTTGCATTCGTGACGTACGTGCATGAAGGACGCTTTTATTCAGTTTTTTTATGACTTCTAATATAAGCACAAAAGGTTGTCTTTTATGATTTGAAAACTCCAAACACATAGTCCCAGTCAGTATCCACATAATAATAAGGAATTCTCCTCGACCGTGCCCATAAATTGGGGAAAACCAACATTCTTTCCTATTGAACCCCATTGTAAGAGACAACTTCGTCGTTGATGTTATACAGAAACAACAAAATATGCCGAGAAGCTGCTGTGTTGAATTTCATTACCTTMTAAATTAATTTAATTAAGATTAAATTAACTCCAACACTGACGTGTACATTTATCCAAAGCTGGTCCTTTGGTTTACTCTGTAATCAATAGTGAAAGTTAGTTGAGAGGATGATGTTTTTTTTCTTCTACATAAACTATATATACAAAAGTCATGTAGCCAGGTCAAAAATCCCAACCCACAGTTCGCAATGCTCCCATGTAGGGAAATACAGCCTGCGAGAAGAGCCCTGTGGCTTGAGKCTATTTGGTGTGGTAAATGTGGGGATGCGTAGGCTACACGTAGCTATGTGTGTGTGGAAAACATTTAATCACAGGTAAGAMATTTAACTTGTTAAGTACAGCCCGTTTGTAACTCCACTCACTACTTGTAGCTGTATAGTCCGTTTGTTTGTGTTGTTGGTCTTGGCTAGCTTAATGTTCCGGTCGGTAGCTAACTAGCACTCACTCACTTAAGTGGCTGCTAGCATCGTCATGAAACGGGGCATTAGGGAAGCCGTACAATATACCGTTTTTTAAGTAGGGAGAATGCTAGGGAGCAGGCAATGTTGAATCTTTAGACACATTTTTCTTTAAATGTAGTTTTATAATGAACTAAAACAAGCAGACAAGAAAATTGCTTTGAAAAGGTCAAGTTTTTGCTGTGAGCCAATGGGGTAACCTAGGTAACCATCTATTACCGACTGGGTCTATACAGCAGATCAGTCAATCATTCATCAGTTTAACAGTATAACATATTTACTTTGTTGCTTAGTAACACTGCTATCTCTCACTCTTGTCTCCGCCCAGCTGCTGGCCAAAGAGCCCAGTGAGAGGCTGGGCTGCCAGGGGGAGGGTGCTACGGAGGTGAAGGCCCACCACATCTTCCGATMCATCAACTTTAAAAGGCTGAAGGCTGGCAGGCTGAAGGCCCCCTTCACCCCTGATGTAAGGAAACACACTGTGTGGTCCAATCTGTTCACTGTACAGACGTCATCCTCCATAATGCATAATTTAGATAGATTCCAAGAGTGACACATGTAGTGACGTTGTCATGGCATGAAACATCTAGCCTTTTTGTCTTTATATGGTAGTCTTCTTGGTTAGAATGAATGAGCTGCCTCCACTTGATGTGATTGCGTGTGTGCACGCATGTGTTTAGTGTATTACAAAGTAGGATTGAAATAGATGTGATTCGGTCATTGATCTATACAAAATACTCCATAATGTCAAAGGGATACTTCAGGATTTTTACAATGAGGCCCTTTATCTACTTTCCCAGAGTCAGATGAACTTGTGGATACCATTTTTAAGTCTGCTAGCCGATACCCATAGACTTCCAGTCATTGCGCTAATGCTAGTTAGCATTGGCTCGCAAAACTACCTTTAACTTCCTTCATACTGGACACAGACACATAAAAATTGTATCCATGAGTTGGGGAAGTAGATAATGGCCTCATTGAGAAAATCCCAAAGTATCCCTTCAAAGTGAGAATATATATTTTTTTACAAATGAAATAACTCTGTCCGCCATACATACAACATCTGTAAGGTCCCGCATGACCCCAAGTCACTTTGGATAAAAGCGGTTACTAAATGGCATATGCATTTGGAAAGTATTCAGACCCCTTCCCTTTGTTCACATTTTTTTATGTTACAAATGGATAAAATATATATTTTGCCTCAATCTACACACAAAAACTGCTTTTTTGAAATTTATGCACATTTATAAAAGAAAATCTGAAATCTGACATTTACATAAGTATTCAGAACCTTTACTTTGTTGAAGCACCTTTGGCAGCGATTACAGCCTCGAGTCTTCTTGGATATGACACTACCTTATTTACATAAGTATTCAGGCCCTTGCTATGAGACTCAAAATGTAACACACACCTGTCTATATAAGGTCCCACAGTTGACAGTGCATGTCAGAGAAAAAAACAAGCCATGAGGTCTGTTAGGTTCTAATTCTAAGAGTAAAACACTCAACGGACATTATGAAAGCTTAACCAAGTTTATTTATATAGCTGCATTCAGACAAAACATGTTTCCACCACCACAAGTATATATACTCCAATTTAGGCACTCCTCCTTCTCTCCAATCCTTACATCTATTATGGTTCGACAGGAAGACGAAGTAATAGGGTAATAAACCATAATTTCTCCCTTAAGGGGATCTGAACTGACCTCAACCCCTAATTTTCCTAATCCACAGATGTTCACCCGTTTCCCCTATAGCAATCCTGTGTCTTCCTCCTGTCCACCAAGCACATTCCAAAGCCATCTGGCTCCTAGAGATAACCATTCACTTCTGATGTAAAAACCCTCTAAACCTCAGCACTCCATCAGTGACATGAATAAGTATATTCTCAGAACCCAAAAGGTCGAAGAAATTGTCTGTTGCGCTCCAAGACAGGATTGTGTCGAGGCACAGATCTGGGGAAGGGTACCAAAAATATTCTGCAGCATTGAAGGTCCCCAAGAACACAGTGGCCTCCATAATTCTTAAATGGAAGACGTTTGGAACCAMCAAGACTCTTCCTAGAGCTGAGCTATTGGGGGAGAAGGGCCTTGGTCAGGGAGGTGACCAAGAACCCGATGGTGACTCTGACAGAGCTCCAGATGTCCTCTGTGGAGATAGGAGAACCTTCCAGAAGGACAACCATCTCTGCAGCACTCCACCAATCAGGCCTTAATAGTAGAGTGGCCAGACGGTAGCTACTCCTCAGTAAATGGCACATTGACAGCAAAATTCCAGTTTGCTAAAAGGCACCTAAAGGACTCTCAGACCATGAGTAATAAAATAAAAAATAAAAATGTAACTATTTGGCCTGAATGCCAAGCGTCACGTCTGTAGGGAACATGGCACCATCCCTACGGGGAAGCGTGGTGGCAGCATAATGTTGTGGGGATGTTTTTCAGTGGCAGGGACTGGAAGACTAGTCAGGAATGAGGCAAAGATGAACAGAGCAAAGTAGAGAGAGATCCTTGATGGAAACCTGCTCCAGAGCGCTCAGGACCTTAGACTGGAGCAAAGGTTCACCTTCCAACAGGACAATGACTCTAAGCACACAGCCAAGACAACGCAGGAGTGGCTTCGGCACAAGTCTCAATGTCCTTGAGTGGCCCWGCCAGAGCCCGGACTTGAACCTGATCTAACATCTCTGGAGAGACCTGAAAATAGCTGTGCAGTGACGCTCCCCATCCAACCTGACAGAGATGTGGCTCTGCAGAGAAGACTGGGACAAACTTGTAGTGTCATACCCAAGAAGACAAGACTGTAATCGCTGCCAAACTTGTGTAGATCGATGAGGGGGGTAATGATTTAATCAATTGTAGAATAAGGCTATCACAAAATGTGGAAAAAGTCAAAGGGTCTGAATACTTTCCAAATGCATTTCAAGCACAGACTCAACTACAAAGACCAGAGAGCTTTTCACAAGCCTCATAAAGGGCAGTGATTGGTAGATCAAATCAGTCATTGAATATCTATTTTAAAGGCAGCTGTTTCTATCTCGGTATCAAATAATTTCTGGGTAACAATTAAGTACCTTACTGTTATTAATATATATTTTTTAATGGATAAAAAGAGACAAAAATAGCTTCTTAGCAAAGAGCAATTTCTCAAGCAAGAATTTTGCCAGAACTGGCTGGGAGTGGCCTGATTGAGGGGCTTAATTGGACAAGATTATGGGAGGGATATGTAATCTGAAAACAAGCTGTTATTGGAAACTCTTTGTTATTGGTCTATTAACTTATACGCCAGGCAGGCCAAAACTCCATCCCACCAAAACAGGATAAAATTTCAGGTGGTCTTTACAAACTGCTCTTCCACTAAAAGGACATTATCATTTTCACAATTTCATAGTGGGCAAATACAAACTGACAGAGCTTGAGAAGGATGGGAGAACATCCTCATACAGGTGTACAGATCTTGTAGTGTCAACCTGAAGAATGGTGCCGGAGGGGGGATGGCTGCCGTTTTACGGGCTCCCAACCAATTGTGCTATTTTGTGTGTTTWTTCGCATTGTTTGTAACTTATTTTGTACATAATGTTGATGCTACCTTCTCTTATGACCAAAAAGAGCTTCTGGATATCAGAACAGCGATTACTCACCTCGACCTGGACGAAGATTTGTTCTTTAATGAGTCTGACGCAAAGAATATAATGTCTAGTTTGAGAAACAGACGCCTCACAAGTCCTGAACTGACAGCTTCATTAAATAGTACCCGCAAAACACCAGTCTCAACGTCAACAGTGAAGAGGCGACTCCGGGATGCTGGCCTTCTAGGCAGAGTTCCTCTGTCCGTGTCTGTGTTATTTTGCCCATCTTAATCTTTTCTTTTTATTGGCCAGTCTGAGATATTGCTTTTTCTTTGCAACTCTGCCTAGAAGGCCAGTTCACTGTTGACGTTGAGACTGGTATTTTGCGGGTACTATTTAATGAAGCTGCCAGTTGAGGACTTGTGAGGCGTCTGTTTCTCAAACTAGACACTAATGTACTTGTCCTCTTGCTCAGTTGTGCACCGGGGCCTCCCACTCCTCTTTCTATTCTGGCTAGAGCCAGTTTGCACTGTTCTGTGAAGGGAGTAGTTAGTACACAGCGCTGTACGAGATCTTTAGTTTCTTGGCAATTTCTCGCATGCAATAGCCTTAATTTCTCAGAACAAGAATAGACTGACGAGTTTCAGAAGAAAGATCTTTGTTTCTGGCCATTTTGAGCCTGTTATCGAACCCACAAATGCTGATGCTCCAGATACTCAACTMRTSTAAAGAAGRCCAGTTTTATTGCTTCTTTAATCAGGACAACAGTTTTCAGCGTGCTAACATAATTGCAAAAGGGTTTTCTAATGATCAAGTAGCCTTTTAAAATTATAAACTTGGCTTAGCTAACGTGATGGTTGCTGATAATGTGCCTATGTAGATATTCCATAAAAAATCTGCCGTTTCCAGCTACAATAGTCATTTACAACATTAACAATGTCTACACTGTATTTCTAATCAATTTTATGTTATTTTAATGGACCAAAAATGTGCTTTTCTCTAAAAAACAGGGACATTTCTAAGTGACCCCAAACGTTTGAATGGTAGTGTAGGGGTTCATTTTGTCCAGGTGTGAAAGGGCAGTGTGGAGTGCAATAGAGATTGCATCATCTGTGGATCTGTTGGTGCGGTATGCAAATTGGAGTGGGTCTAGGATAATGGTGTTGTTGTGAGCCATGACCAGCCTTTCAAAGTACTTCATGGCTACAGACGTGAGTGCTACGGATCGGTAGTCATTTAGGCAGGTTACCTTAGTGTTCTTGGGCACAAGGAATATGGTGGTCTGCTTGAAACATGTTGGTATTACAGACTCGAGCAGGGAGAGGTTGAAAATGTCAGTGAAGACACTTGCCAGTTGGTCAGCACATGCTCGCAGTACACGTCCTGGTAGTCCGTCTGGCCCTGCGGCCTTGTGAATGTTGAATTGTATAAAGGTCTTACATCGGCTGCGGAGAGCGTGATCACACAGTCTTCCGGAACAGCTGGTGCTCTCATGCATGTTTCAGTGTTATTTGCCTTGAAGCGAGCATAGAGGTAGTTTAGCTCGTCTGGTAGGCTCGTGTCACTGGGCAGCTCTCGGCTGTGCTTCCCTTTGTAGTCTGTAATGGTTTACAAGCCCTGCCACATCCGACGAGCATCAGAGCCGGTGTAGTACGATTCAATCTTAGTCCTGTATTGCCGCTTTGCCTGTTTGATGGTTCATCAGCGGGCATAGTAGGTTTCGGGTTAGAGTCCCCCTCCTTGAATACGGCAGCTCTAGCCKTTAGCTCAGTGCGGATGTTGCCTGTAATCCATGGTTTCTGGTTGGGGTATGTACTTAGTCACTGTGGGGATGACGTCATCGATGCACTTATTGATGAAGCCAATGACTGATGTGGTGTACTCCTCAATGCCATCGGAGGAATCCCGGAACATATTCCAGTCTGTGCTAGCAAAACAGTCCTGTAGCTTAGCATCTGCTTCATCTGACCACTTTTTTATTGAGCTAGTCACTGGTGCTTCCTGCTTTAATTTTTGCTTGTAAGCAGGAATCAGGAGGATCGAATTATGGTCAGATTTGCCAAATTGCAAATGTATGCGTCACTGTCTGTGGAGCTTTGTATGTGTCTCTGTGTGTGGAGTAAAGGTGGTCCAGAGTTTGTTTTCCTTCTGGTTGCACATTTAACATGCTGATAGAAATTTGGTAAGACAGATTTAAGTTTCCCTGCATTAAAGTCCCCCGCCACTAGGAGCGCTGCCTCTGGGTGATCGTTTTCCTGTTTACTTATGGCGGAATACAGCTCTTTGAGTGCGGTCTTAGTGCCAGCATCAGTCTGTGGTGGTATGTAGACAGCTACGAAAAATACAGATGAACTCTCTAGGTAGATAGTGTGGTCTACAGCTTATCAGGAGATACTCTACCTCAGGCGAGAAAAACCTTGAGACTTCCTTCGATATTGTGCACCAGCTGTTATTTACATAGTCTGCCACCCCTTACCAGACGCGTCTGGTCTTACCACTTACCACTGTTCTATCCTGCCGATACAATGTATAACCAGCCAGCTGTATGTTGGCAATGTTGTTGTTCAGCCACGACTCCGTGAAGCATAAGATTTTGCAGTTTAATGTCCCATTTTCCACATAGGTCATCGATTTTATTTTCCGAAGATTGCACGTTTGCTAGCAGAATGGAAGGCAGTGAGGGTTTATTCAATCGCCTACAAATTCTCAGAAGGCAGCCCGCCCGCCGGCCCCTTTCCCGGGAAAGCGGTATGTCATTCAAATCATAATGCTGGTAGTTCTGGTGAGTTACCACCACTCTAATATCCAATAGTTCTTCCCGGCTGTATGTAATGACACACAACATTTCCTGAGCTAATAGCGTAAAAAATAGTACATAAGAAAACAAAATAGTGCAAAGTTTCCTAAGAGCTAGTCACGATGCTGCCATCTCCGTCGGCGCCATCAGTCTCTCCAAAGCAGTGGTATTCAAAGTTGGGGTTCGTGACAGGAGAACTGCTTTGGTGTCAGCAAAATTTCAACTACAAAAGAATATTAAGAAAACAGATTATTGTATGGGAATATATACAAACGTTTTTGAGAAAGCTCATTTAAAACATGCAATTTTATTGAGTAAATGTATTTATATGAGTCTTTTCATTTTGATAAGAGATTAAATATAGATATAAAAATAGAAAATTTACAGATTTTAAGGTCGTATCGTTAGATTTGGGGTGTGGTGGGGTCGCAAGAAATGATTGTGAAAAAAATGGGGTCCCCAGAAATTCTGCTGTGAAAAATGGGGTCCCCGCTGAAAAAGTTTGAATTCCACTGCATTAAAGTAATACTTCAAAAAAAACAAGGCCTAAATACAAAGCCTTATGTTAGGGGCAAATCCAACACAACACATCACAGAGTAACTGCCTCCTTATTTTCAAGCATGATGGTGGCTGCATCATGATATGGGTATGCTTGTCGTCGGCAAAGACTGGGGAATTTTTCGGGGTAAAAAGAAAATCCGAGTGGAATCCCTGCATTAGTTAACAACATAGCTCAAGCAGTAGGAAGCTCTATCATCCATTTATATGCAGATGATAGTCTTAAACTCAGCTGGCCCTGCCCYGGATTTTGTGTTAAACGCTCTAAAACAAAGCTTTCTTAGTGTCCAACAAGCTTTCTCTGCCCTTAACCTTGTTCTGAACACCTCCAAAACAAAGGTAATGTGGTTTGGTCAGAAGAATGCCCCTCTCCCCACCGGTGAGATTACTACTGAGGGTTTAGAGCTTGAGGTAGTCACCTCATACAAGTACTTGGGACTATGGCTAGATGGTGCACTGTCCTTCTTTCAGCACATATCAAAGCTTAAATCTAGATTTGGTTTCCTCTATCGTAATCGCTCCTCTTTCATCCCAGCTGCCAAACTAACTCTGATTCAGATGACCATCCTACCCATGCTAGATTATGGAGACGTAATTTATAGATCGGCAGGTAAGGCTGCTCTCGAGCGGCTAGATGTTCTTTATTATTCGGCCATCAGATTTGCCACCAATGCTCCTTATARGACACATCACTGCGCTCTATACTACTCTGTAAACTGGTCATCTCTGTATACCTGTCGCAAGACCCACTGGTTGATGCTTATTTATAAAACCATATTAGACCTCACTCCCCCCAATCTGAGATATCTACTGCAGCCCTCATCCTCCACATACAACACCCGTTGTGCCAGTCACGTTCTGTTAAAGGTCCCCAAAGCACACACATCCCTGGGTCACTCTTCTTTTCAGTTCACTGCAGCTAACGACTGGAACGAGCTGCAAAAAACACTCAAACTGGACCGCTTTTATCTACATCTCTTCTTTCGAAGACTCAATCATGGACACTTTTACTGACAGTTGTGGCTGCTTCGCGTGATGTATTGTGGTCTCTACCTTCTTTCCCTTTGTGCTGTTGTCTGTACCGAATAATGTTTGTACCATGTTTTGTGCTGCTACCGTGTTGTGCTGCTGCCGTGTTGTGTTGTTGTCATGTTGTGTTGCTACCATGCTGTGTTTTCATGTGTTGCTGCCATGCTATGTTGTTGTCTTAGGTCTCTCTTTATGTAGTGTTGTGGTGTCTCTCGTCTTGATGTGTTTTTGTCCTATATTTGTATTTAATATTTTTAATCCCAGCCCCCGTCCCCACAGGAAACCATTTGCCTTTTGGTAGGCCGTCATTGTAAATAAGAATTTGTTCTTAACTGACTTGCCTAGTTAAATAAAGTTTATTTTTTTTAAATCAGCTTTACTCCAGACACTGGGAGAGAAATTCACATTTCAGTGGGACAATAACCTACAACACAAGACCAACTCTGCACTGAAGTTATTTATCAATAAGACTGTGAATGTTCCTGAGTGGCTAAGTTACAGTTTTGACTTAAATCTGCGGCAAGACTTGAAAATAGCTGTCTAGCCATGACACCTAACACCTTGACAGAGTTTCAAGAAGAATGTTTAAAATAATATATATATATACTGCACAGTGCAGGTGTGCAAAGCTCTTAGACTTACCCAAGAAGACTCACAGCTGTAATCACTGCCAAAGGTGTTTCTAGCATGTTACTCAGGGGGGTGAATACTTATCTAATCACTGTACATGACCAAAAGTATGTGGACACCTGCTCGTCGAACATCTTATTCCAAAATCTTGGGCATTAATATAGAGTTGGTCCCCCCCTTTTGCTGCTGTAACAGCCTCCACTCTTCTGGGGGATTGTTGAAACACTGCTGTGGGGATTTGCTTCCATTCAGCCACAAGAGCATTAGTGAGGTTGGGCACTGATGTTGGGCTATTAGGCCTTTGCTCGCATCCGGCGTTCCAATTCATCCCAAAGGTGTTCGATGGGGTTGAGGTCAGGGCTATGTGCAGGCTAGTCAAATCAAATCAAATTTATTGGTCAAATACACATGGTTAGCAGATGTCATTGCGAGTGTAGCGAAATGCTTATGCTTCTAGATCCGACAGTGCAGCAGTATCTAACAATTCCACAACAAAACCTAAGAATATATAAGTATAAAATATATGGATGAGCAGTGACAGAGCAGCTAAGATGCAATAGATGGTAAAGAATAGATAGTGAAGGATACAGTATACATTATATACATGTGAGATGAGTAATGCAAGATATGTAAACATTTTAAGTGACTAGTGTTCCGTTTGTTGAAGTGGCCAATGATATCAAGTCTGTAGGTAGGCAGGCGCTGGTGGTGTCTGTTTAACAATCTGATGACCTTGAGAAAGAAGCTGTATTTCAATCTCTCCCAGCTTTGATGCACCTGTACTGACCTCGCCTTCTGGATGGAAGTGGGGTGAACAGGCAGTGGCTCTGGTGGTTATTGTCCTTGATGATCTTTTTGGCCTTCCTGTGACACTGGGTGTTGTAGGTGTCCTGGAGGGCAGGTAGCTTGCCCCTGGTGATGCGTTGTGCAGACCACACCACTCTCTGGAGAGCCTTGCGGTTGTGGGCGGTGCAGTTGCCGTACCAGGTGGTGATACAGCCCGACAGGATGCTCTCAATTGTGCATCTGTAAAAGTTAGTGAGAGTTTTCGGTGACAAGCCACATTTTTTTCAGCCTCCTGAGGTTGAAGAGGCGCTGTTGCACCTTCTTCACCACACTGTCTGTGTGCGTGGACCATTTCAATTTGTCTGTGATATGAACACTGAGGAACTTAACTTTCCACCTTCTCTACTGCTGTACTGTCGATGTGGATGGGGTGGTGCTCCCTTTGCTGTTTCCTGAAGTCCACGATCATCTCTTTTGTTTTGCTGACATTGAGTGAGAGGTTATTTTCCTGACACCACACTCCGAGGGCCCTCACCTCCTCCCTGTAGGCTGTCTCGTCGTGGTTGGTAATCAAGCCTACCACTGTTGTGTAATCTGCAAACTTAATGATTGAGTTGGAGGTGTGCATGGCCACGCAGTCATGGGTGAACAGGGAGTACAGGAGGGGGCTGAGAACGCACCCTTGTGGGGCCCCAGTGTTGAGGATCAGCGGAGTGAAGATGTTGTTTCCTACCTTCACCACCTGGGGGCGGCCCGTCAGGAAGTCCAGGACCCAGTTGCACAGGGAGGGGTTGAGACCCAGGGTCTCAAGCTTAATGATGAGTTTGGAGGGTACTATGGTGTTGAATGCTGAGCTGTAGTCAATGAACAGCATTCTTACATAGGGTATTCCTCTTATCCAGATGGGATAGGGCAGTGTGATGGCGATTGCACCGTCTTTGGAACTATTGGGGCGGTAAGCAAATTGAAGTGGGTCTAGGGTGACCGGTAGGGTGGACGTGATATGATCCTTGACTAGTCTCTCAAAGCACTTCATGATGACAGAAGTGAGTGCTACGAAATTTAGTTCAGTTACCTTTGCTTTCTTGGGAACAGGAACAACGGTGGCCATCTTGAAGCATGTGGCGACAGCAGACTGGGATAGGGATTGATTGAATATGTCCGTATAAACACACCAGCCAGCTGGTCTGCGCATGCTCTGAGGACGCGGCTAGGGATGTCAAGTTCTTCCACACAAATTTTGACAAACCATTTCTGTATGGACCTTGCATTTGTGCATGGGGACATTGTCATGCTGAAACAGGAAAGGGCCTTGCCACAAAGTTGGAAGCACAGAATTGTCTAGAATGTCATTGTATGCTGTAGCGTTAAGATTTCCCTTCACTGGAACTAAGGGGCCTAGCCCGAACCATGAAAAACAGCCCCAAACCGTTATTACTCCTCCACCAAACTATGCATTCGGGCAGGTAGCGTTCTCCTGGCATCACTCCCGAGAATGCGTTTCCACTTCTCCAGAGTCCAGTGGCGGCGAGCTTTACACCACTCCAGCCAACACTTGGCATTGCGCATGGTGATCTTAGGCTTGTGTGCAGCTGCTCGGCTATGGAAACCCATTTTATGAATCTCCCGACAAACAGTTATTGTGCTGAAGTTGCTTCCAGAGGCGGTTTGGAACTCGGTAGTGAGTGTTGCAACCGAGGACAGATGATTTTTACGCACTTCAGCGGTCTCTTTCTGTGAGCTTGTGTGGCCTACCACTTCGCGGCTGAGCCGTTGTTGCTCCTAGATGTTTCCACTTCACAATAGCAGCACTTACAGTTGACCGGGGCAGCTCTATCAGGGCAGAAATTTGATGAACTGACTTGTTGGAAAGGTGACGGTGTCTCATTGAAAGTCACTGAGCTCTTCAGTAAGGCCATTCTACTGCTAATGTTTGTCTATGGAGATTGCGTAGCTGTGTGCTCGATTTTATACATCTGTCAGCAACGGGTGTGGCTGAAATAGTCAAATCTGCTAATTTGAAGGGGTGTCCACATACTGTTGTATTTTTCATTCATCTTTTWAAAAAAAAACTAAAATCTTCCACTTTGACAGAGTATTTTGTCTAGATTGTTGACAAAAAATTATTTAAACCAGATTTAATTTAAAATGTGAAGAAATCCAATGGAGATTCATACTTATGATACCCACTGTATATACCATGTGATGTTATTAATACCCTCAAGAGTAATAAGGCATTGTCAGAGCACATGATTACATAAATGTATAGTGCATGCAACACAGGATATACAGTAGACATACAATGTTGTTTGCTTCCCCAGCCCCAGGCCATTTACTGTAAGGACGTACTGGACATCGAGCAGTTCTCCACGGTCAAGGGGGTGGAGTTGGAGCCCAAAGATGACTCCTTCTACTGTAAAGTGTCCACAGGCAGCGTGTCCATCCCCTGGCAGATGGAGGTCAGAGGTCACACACGCACGCACCAAAAGGAAGCAACCTGAAGCAAAAATGACTGGCGTGGTTTGATTTGTCATCAGCCCGCTTGAAAACACTTTTAGTCATTTCGAAGACAGCGTGTCAGTCAATTATTTTCCTATCAGCTATGTTSGACAAAGACACTGGGCAAATGAGCTCTATTTTTAGATGCTTTCACTTCCCTGTCCTATCAAGATGGCCTTCACTTTTATCATACTAATGTGCTGGTCAGTGGCCTGGCAAAAAAAACACTTGGGTTCTGCACCATATTCCCTATGTAGTCCACTACTTTTGACCAGGGCTCATAGGGCTCTGTAGGGTGCCATTTGGTACGCATCTCAAAGTCCCCTTTACCCTGATATGCCCCTTTATCAAACAAGCTGTGTAACGATGGATTTTAGGTTTGATGTTGCGATCAATGTTGTTTCTTCTGTTTCCAGATGATCGAGTCTGAGTGCTTTCAGGAGCTCAATGTGTTTCACACAGACGGGACAGTTCCCCCGGACCTGGACTGGAGAGGACAGCCCTCGCCACCACCCAAGCAAGGGCTGCTGCAGAGGCTCTTTGGGAGACAGGTGAGCTCCTCAACCTTATTAAACATAAAGCCTCAGTATTGTTTGTGTCATTGACTCTCCATTGTATCTTATTATTGATAGGTCTCTGTATGTTTTTGGCTGTAAGTGTATGTATTCTTATTGACTACTGGGATTTTTTGATAAACCAGAATAAACCTATTTTAGCATTTGTTATGTACTACATCACCCACCATGCTCTGTGTAAGATCTCACACCGAGCAGTATGGGTACTGTAGTACATCAGGCTCCTGAAGCTTACATATTGGTGTCCTGTCTCCTAATCAATGCTCCAATGTTTTCCTCATTAAYTTCTCATTGGGCCTCCTGATAAATCTTTTCTGTATCACCCCCTGTCAGGACTGTTGTGGGAACTGCAGCGACAGTGACGAGGAGCCCACCAGGCTGTGACTGAGCTCCCTCCTACCAACTACACCAAGGATCTCATTTGTTTACAAATTTTGCACATTTGTATCTTTAAGATAGTTCTATATAAATATTGGAATGTATATTTTCAGTATATAGCCATAAAGTCCATGTCATTTAAATGTAATCATTATTCAGAACCCATCATAGGAGGCAACAACAGGTAAGCCTAAAACTGCTATGTGGTCACCCCCCCCAATCTGTTGATAGTGTTGTCAGCTTTTCTTTCTAATTTTCTTTCTATTTTAAAAAATGTCGACCGTGCTCAGATTGCTAAGTGTTTCTGAATGGGGGATGAATGAAAAGTGTACGTCCACAACTATTTTTATATTTATATTTTATTTACTTCATGTAATTCTAGGCAATCAAATTAGGAATGTTGTGTGAACTGTAGGCTTAAAGGAAATTGAAGACTAAGGTGAACTTTTGGTATGAGGTGATACATTATGTACATTCTAGGGTTCAATCTAGAGACACTTGATATAAACCAAATAGATATAACTTAACAATGCATATGTAAGTGCAAACAAGTGTATAATTTGTGACACTCGCCTCTAAAGTCCTAAGTGTGTCTTCCAATGAATCTGAGTTTAGGTAGAAAGCATGTTAGTTCCCAACCATATTAGGAGCTAGAGAAGTGAATTGACAAAAAAAAMAACTTAATTGTAGTACAGTCATTCAGTTGTAAGAAATTACCTTTTTCGTAAGACGTGGATAGCCGAGAATGTTCTTGAGTTTCCTCTACCATGACATCCTCTAGATGGCTACACGTTTGTCACGGAGCACTTGAGTTTAATTAAGCAATGCACTTATGACCAAACCGGTTTGTTTTCATCCTCCAAATATTTTTTATGATTAATTCCTTCCCATTCAAGGTTCCTTTGATGGTTTATGGTACTCTATATAATTACCATATTTTATCAAATCTAACAAAGCTGTCTGTCAAGTAGGTTGAGACCATGCTGCGTCTCTCTCTCCCTCCCTCTGCTGTACCTCGTGTTCCTTTGCCGTGCTGATGTGTTTCTCTGCATCGTGTAACTCAGTGGGATTCTCCTTGTAAATGTGGGACTATAATAGGACTGAGGGACTGAGCTCCCTGACAGACTATGGGTCTATGGTATCACCCTCTGAACCCTCCTTACCAGAGACTCTATCAGACTGAGGAAGAGGAGGAAGAAGGTTCAACGGGGAAGGGAGGGGTCACCGAGAGGTCAAACCATCTCAATGTAAAGCTCAGCACTCTTACGGAAATTGGAAGAGACTCCCAAACTCCTCCTACCATCCCCGTCTCTCATTATCAAATCATGTTTTATCGTATGTGATTCTCAAATTAACTTGCCTACATTCCACTCTATACCGTACTGTACAGTGTAAAGTTATGCTACTTTTGTTTATTTTGCAATGTTTTTTTTACCAGTGTAACGTTACAACTACAACAACAATAACAGTTCCACCATGAAACTAGAATAGGACTGAAAGTAAGATTAGTATGATTTGTCTTTACGATGTGCTCCTGAGCCAGGCTTACACACTGTGAGAGGAGGGAGGGCTTCTGTCTGTCTCTGCATCCATGAAACACCTCTGACACTCTTTTTGCAATGCACTGATGTTTTTTGTGTGTGTGTGTGCGCACGCACGTGTGTACGCATGTGTCCATATGTTACCATAACCACTAGACTCTGTACCCACTTGGCACAAACTGGTCAAGTCAACGTTGTTTTAACGTAATTTGTCAACATATTGTGACGTGGAAAATACATTGGATTTGAAAAAAGTAATCAACTGTTGTAATTTCAACCACAGGAATATATCATCATAATAACCAATTTTCTAAATATGTTGAATTTGTACCTTTTAAACAACATCAGATCTTCAACGTAATATCCACTATAAGAAAACAACTGTAGGCAGGGGGGGGGGGGTTGTCTATGGGTATCACCCTCTGAACCCTCCTTACCAGAGACTCTATCAGACTGAGGAAGAGGAGGAAGAAGGTTCAACGGGGAAGGAGGGGTCACCGAGAGGTCAAACCATCTCAATGTAAAAGCTCAGCACTCTTACGGAAATTGGAAGAGACTCCCAAACTCCTCCTACCATCCCGTCTCTCATTATCAAATCATGTTTTATCGTATGTGATTCTCAAATTAACTTGCCTACATTCCACTCTATACCGTACTGTACAGTGTAAAGTTATGCTACTTTTGTTTATTTTGCAATGTTTTTTTTACCATGTAACGTTACAACTACAACAACAATAACAGTTCCACCATGAACTAGAATAGGACTGAAAGTAAGATTAGTATGATTTGTCTTACGATGTGCTCCTGAGCCAGGCTTACACACTGTGAGAGGAGGAGGGCTTCTGTCTGTCTCTGCATCCATGAACAACCTCTGACACTCTTTTGCAATGCACTGATGTTTTTTGTGTGTGTGTGTGCGCACGCACGTGTGTACGCATGGGTCCATATGTTACCATAACCACTAGACTCTGTACCCACTTGGCACAAACTGGTCAAGTCAACGTTGTTTTAACGTAATTTGTCAACATATTGTGACGTGGAAAATACATTGGATTTGAAAAAAGTAATCAACTGTTGTAATTTCAACCACAGGAATATATCATCATAATAACCATTTTTCTAAATATGTTGAATTTGTACCTTTTAAACAACATCAGATCTTCAACGTAATATCCACTATAAGAAACAACTGTAGGCAGGGGGGGTTCTTACTAAGCTAACATATGGAATTGTTTTAAGATAGCTAAATTATCCATCATATGACTATTTGATTTAGAATTGTAGGACCCCTGTAGGTATCCCCCATTGATTTTGGCCTTCACCACTATAGTGGCATTGAGTAACACATTCATATGTGGGAAAACAGACATAAGGAATAAGGTTTTTGATGTCTGTCCTATTTATAGGAGATATAAGAAAGCTCAGGAAATATTTTTGTTTTTGAACACATTTAACCCCTATTATTGTTGGCACAAAACTAACTCCAACCTTCCGTTCATTTTTTAAAACTGGTACTGGGTTACATTCAGACCGGTCCGTGACACTTGTGGGGATCGTAGAGCAAAACCAGTGTGTTCTTTAGTTTCATCTTTCCATAGAGCGGTTATATTCGTTAGTAGGCCAAACCGTTCAGACGTTTTTGTAAGAAGACCAATTTTTGGGATGTGTCCTGGTCTGACAAACGCGCCGTAGCTCTGCCATTTTCTACTACAGTGGCGGAAGGCCGACATAGGCGGATACAGTGGATTGAGATGCAACCCATGCAAAAAAACTAACTGATGAATTTTGATTGGATTCTTTTGTTTGTTAATTAGATTGACGCACTTAAGGATATTTTTACCAAGCCCAGCCCTGCTAAACTTTTGATATTTGTCACCAATTGTTACTAATGTGAGAATGATTGTTGATAGCAACAGTGAATCTATCAAAGTCAAGGGTAGGTATAACAGAGCAAATGAAATATGACCATATATCATCAATGATGATATTTAGGCCTATATAGCATTTCTTAAGTCATCAACAGCTATTGTTTCAATTCAACACAGGATTCAAGCTTTGGTTGATTTCAAATGGAATCTACAAGTTAGTAAAATATAAAGTTTGATTCATGTCTCCATCTCAACCAAAAATCTAAGTTAAACAATGACTAAATTAAATCAAACTGTATTTAAAGTGCATTTAATGTTTCATCTGATTTAGCCCATTAATTCAAATTGTAAGTATACATTTGTAGACAAACTGGAATTAAAGCCAGACCGTGGCACGGACGAAACTATCCAAGGACACATCTCCTTCAAATGTCTATATTTGGTTGCGTTGACAACCAAGCACAATTCAATATTTTTGCAATACAGTAAATATCCTATTAACTTGTCGATCAGTTAACAAATTAATTGTGTGATTCAGGTCTTTATCTCAACAGAAATAAAAAGTTAGAGAATATGATTAAGCCAGTGGCTCAGTTGGAACTATACAAGCAGCAGATATTTCCTTTAAATGTTTATTTGTTTGCGTTGTCAACCAAACACAATTCAATATTGCTTTTGTAATACAGTAATAGCTTAAAGTTATCTTACAAACTAAAGTAACACTATTTATTCAACTTTAAAATGAGTATCACATCCCTGGCCACATTGAGGTTACTGTAACAATAAATGTCTTATGTAATCATAGAAAGTGTGCATGTTCAAGTAGCATGCAAAGTCGCAGGTCTGTGGAGATTTCCTTGCCTGGCTACCCAAACCTTTGCTCCAGCCCAAACGTGTACGGCCATG
>NC_036860.1:39243040-39338132 GCF_002910315.2 Salvelinus sp. IW2-2015 | reverse complement strand
CCCACAAACGTTAGTTTCTTCTCCGCAATGAGTCTGGACCCCTGTAGGTATCCCCCCCATTGATTTTGGCCTTCACCACTATAGTGCATTGAGTAACACATTCATATGTGGGAAAACAGACATAAGGAATAAGGTTTTTGATGTCTGTCCTATTTATAGGAGATATAAGAAAGCTCAGGAAATATTTTTGTTTTTTGAACACATTTAACCCCTATTATTGTTGGCACAAAACTAACTCCAACCTTCCGTTCATTTTTTAAAACTGGTACTGGGTTACATTCAGACCGGTCCCGTGACACTTGTGGGGATCGTAGAGCAAAACCAGTGTGTTCTTTAGTTTCATCTTTCCATAGAGCGGTTATATTCGTTAGTAGGCCAAACCGTTCAGACGTTTTTGTAAGAAGACCAATTTTTGGGATGTGTCCTGGTCTGACAAACAGCGCCGTAGCTCTGCCATTTTCTACTACAGTGGCGGAAGGCCGACATAGGCGGATACAGTGGATTGAGATGCAACCCATGCAAAAAAACTAACTGATGAATTTTGATTGGGATTCTTTTGTTTGTTAATTAGATTGACGCACTTAAGGATATTTTTACCAAGCCCAGCCCTGCTAAACTTTGATATTTGTCACCAATTGTTACTAATGTGAGAATGATTGTTGATAGCAACAGTGAATCTATCAAAGTCAAGGGTAGGTATAACAGAGCAAATGAAATATGACCATATATCATCAATGATGATATTTAGGCCTATATAGCATTTCTTAAGTCATCAACAGCTATTGTTTCAATTCAACACAGGATTCAAGCTTTGGTTGATTTCAAATGGAATCTACAAGTTAGTAAAATATAAAGTTTGATTCATGTCTCCATCTCAACCAAAAATCTAAGTTAAACAATGACTAAATTAAATCAAACTGTATTTAAAGTGCATTTAATGTTTCATCTGATTTAGCCCTATTAATTCAAATTGTAAGTATACATTTGTAGACAAACTGGAATTAAAGCCAGACCGTGGCACGGACGAAACTATCCAAGGACACATCTCCTTCAAATGTCTATATTTGGTTGCGTTGACAACCAAGCACAATTCAATATTTTTGCAATACAGTAAATATCCTATTAACTTGTCGATCAGTTAACAAATTAATTGTGTGRTTCAGGTCTTTATCTCAACAGAAAATAAAAGTTAGAGAATATGATTAAGCCAGTGGCTCAGTTGGAACTATACAAGCAGCAGATATTTCCTTTAAATGTTTATTTGTTTGCGTTGTCAACCAAACACAATTCAATATTGCTTTTGTAATACAGTAAATAGCTTAAAGTTATCTTACAAACTAAAGTAACACTATTTATTCAACTTTAAAATGAGTATCACATCCCTGGCCACATTGAGGTTACTGTAACAATAAATGTCTTATGTAATCATAGAAAGTGTGCATGTTCAAGATAGCATGCAAATGTCGCAGGTCTGTGGAGATTTCCTTGCCTGGCTACCCAAACCCTTTGCTCCAGCCAAACGTTACGCCATGCCCACAAACGTTAGTTTCTTCTCCGCAATGAGTCTGGATCTGACGATTTCTAGAATTCTCCACGTTGAGATTACATGGTGTGCAAAGTGGGTACCCACGTAGGCAAGAACTGGTTAAATCAATGTTGTTTCCACATCAACGTGATGTTGAATTAACGTGGAAAACTGACTGGATTTTTCACCCAACTTTTATTCTAAATCCAATGACATGGTGAGATTTTGTGTTGAATTCACAGTTGACAACTCAACCAAATGTAACTCAACTAGATGTGGAACTGATGTCTGTGCCCAGTGGGTAAGGTACTGCTCATGATGAGTGAACATGCTACTGTACTAAAGGGAGTTCTCAATGTCAGGAGGTTGTCTAAATCTCTGTTAGTTTCCCAAGCCCAACAGGAGAGCACTAAACAACAGGTTTTGACAGTGGGTATGAGAACAGTTACATTTTACCAAACACATACTTAATTTTTACCTCAGTAAAGAATGCCGTAGTTAGTAGAGTACCAACAATTAAAGCACTGAAAGGGATGACTACAACATAAGTCAAACTACAATATACACTACGTGGCCATAAGTATGTGGACACCCCTTCAAATTAGTTGATTCGGCTATTTCAGCCACACCCGTTGCTGACAGGTGTATAAAATCGAGCACACAGCCATGCAATCTCCATAGACAAACATTGGCGTTAAAATGGCCCATACTACTGACGAGCTCAGTGAAATCAACGTTCCAACATGTCAGTTTGGAAAATTTCTGCCCTGCTAAACTGTAAGGGCTGTTATTGTGGAAAGCCGCGAATTGGTAGGCCACACAAGCTCACAGAATGGGACCACCGAGTGCATGAAGCACATAGCGCGTAAAAATCATCTGTCCTCGGTTGCAACGCTCACTACTCAGTTCCAAACTGCCTCTGGAAGCAACGTCAGCACAATTACTGTTTGTCAGGAGCTTCATGAAATGGGTTTCCATCTGGCAGTCTGACGGGCGAACCTGGGCTTGCCGGATGCCAGGAGAACGCTACCTACCTGAATGCATAGTGCCAACTGTAAAGTTTGGTAGAGGAGGAACAATGGTCTGGGGCTGTTTTTCATGGTTCGGGCTAGGCCCCCTAGTTCCAGTGAAGGGAAATCTTAACGCTACAGCATATTCTACATGATTCTGTGTTTCCAACTTTGTGGTAACAGTTTGGGGAAGGCCCTTTCCTGTTTCAGCATGACAATGCCCCTGTGTACAAAGCAAGGTCCATACAGAAATGGTTTGTCAAGATCGGCGTGGAAGAACTTGACTGGCCTGCACAGAGCCCTGACCTCAACCCCATCAAACACCTTTGGATTGAATTGCCGACTGCGAGCCGGGCCAAATCGCCCAACATCAGTGCCCAACCTCAACAATGCTCGTGGCTGAAGGGAAGCAAGTCTCCTCAGCAATGTTCCATCATCTAGTGTAAAGCCTTCCCAGAAGAGTGGAGGCTGTTATAGCTGCAAAGGGGGGACCAACTCCATATTAATTCCCATGATTTTGGAATGAGATGTTCGACGAGCAGGTGTCCACATATTCTTGGCCATGTAATGTATGTGCACAATAATGGGTCAAAACTAATGAAGTGCTTGTCTTGTATTGAGTCATGGACTGGACTGAGCTGTTTCCTATGTGAAAAGGCTCTATCTGTGAAGCGGAAATGGCGGTTAGCATCTGCTAGCACTGGATAATGAAGTCATGTACTTGTCAGGTTCATGTGTCACACACGTTACAGTACATTGACTTTAAGGGTTCAGGGACGTTTGCTTACCCTTTTAATATTTATCTGTTGATTTTCACTGCTTTTGTTATTTTGCGCTCTTAACGCTTGTTTTTATAGCCTTCTGTGAGTCTAGACTGTAATGCTAGGCTATGCTAATACTAGGCATTCAAAATTGCCATGTCCTTATTAAGGTGCTTCCTTACATTATCTACCTGTACAATACATCCGCATTTTATTTCAGTATTTATTTTTTGACCATGTGCTCAATGTTTTTACCTTACACTGTTAGCTCCAAACTGGTTTCAGTTCAAATATTCAGTCATTTTTTTGATGTTGCCATACTCTTCACATTTTGCCAACTATGTTCAGACTGCACTAAGGAGGTACGCTTTGTTACAGTTCACGGGGAGAGAATTGACAAGTGTATGGGGTGAAAAAAATGTATCTGAAATTATATTGTGTCCAATGTCCATATCCTTTAAATACCATATTAAACCAAGCACTAGTCTTCATTGTCTGATTAATTGT
Organism: Salvelinus sp. IW2-2015; assembly: GCF_002910315.2. Taxonomy (NCBI): domain Eukaryota; kingdom Metazoa; phylum Chordata; class Actinopteri; order Salmoniformes; family Salmonidae; genus Salvelinus; species Salvelinus sp. IW2-2015. The sequence goes on along the minus strand of NC_036860.1, from coordinate 39,334,329 downwards.
AACTGAATCCATGTCACATCATTTGTTTCAACGTTACATTGTAATGCAGCTCTGCTTTGGCGTTCCGTGACATATTGTGTGATATCTCTCTATGCTCTGGAAGGTTGGAGATTTTATTCATGTAACCATCCTGTTACTCAATTGCCTTCCCACCCTGTCCTCTGCTAGGCCCCATGGCATACTGTGTGTGTCTATAGAGACCATTAGATCTGTTGTCCTACTGTGTTAACATGCCAAATGGAAGCTACCGAGATGATGATCGAGATCATATGTTGACAATGATGATAATCAAATAAAAGCGTATTGGTCGTGTACAGAGATGTGTTATAGCAGGTGCAGTGAAATGCTGATGTTACTAGCTCCAACAGTGCAGTAGAATGTCTAGCAAATACAATACTAATACACAAATAATGAAAAAAAGTATAAAAATAAATGTCAGAACGAGTCAAATTAACAATCCAAAGTAGATATATTAGAGTGAGCAGTGAAAGAATCCAGAATATTAATACGTGGTGTGTGTATAGACAGTTCATAATTTAGAAAATAAAATGGTATGTACAGTATTAGGTATATTAGGATGAGCTATGTCGAGAATACAATATATACATAGTGAGTAAACAACAGTATATGAATTGACCAGCGTTCAATGTCTCTCTGTACATGGTGCATTAGTCTCACCATGCAGGGCAGAGTACCTGGCAGGTAGATGGCTAGTAATGGCTGTTCAACAGTGTGATAGAAGCTGTTTCTCATTGTCTCGGTCCCGGCTCTGATGCACCTGTACCTTCTCTGTCTGCTAGATGGTAGCAGAGTGAACAGACCGTGGCTCGTGTGGCTGAGGTCCCTAATGATCTTCTTGGCCTTCCTTTGACACCAAGTGCCATAAATGTCCTGGAGGTGATGATCATGAGGATATGTAAATGTGCCATGTGCATGCTATGATGTGATGTGTTTGTTTGAGCTCTTTTGGTTCTCTCTCTCTCCCCTCTGAAATCAACTCGTACTGTCTGACTCTGACCCGTCTCCATAGGTGCCTGTGAAACCACATTAGTCATGGCCAGTCAAACTGGACCTCCATGTAACATATGAGTTGGAATATTATTTTTTTGCATAAGTATTTTACTTCAATAAAACCATGTTTGTTTAGCTTTGGCTTGTCTTGTGTAATTCTTGCAAACAGAGATTTATGACCGTTTGAAATGTCATGAAGATAGGAGCCAGGAGAATGTAGATGACAGTAGACTGTAACAGGTGGGATTCGTACCTGGTAGCTCTCGCTCGAGAACCGAAATTAAGTCTTAACCATTAGACTAAAGAGAAATCCCCTGGTCCAAGGGGGAACTATTTGGCTTATGCGTTTCAGGCAGAGCTAGCAATCACAGTGTGATTTTAAATTATTTCCGCTACACCTGCATTCCTTTAGGTATTCAATTTTCCAGAAGATATTAAATTGAGGAAAATTTGGAGGAAAGCTGCCTGCACTCAATGGGTGGCTCACATCAACACCATCATCCCGGAAACACTAAACCCACTCCAATTCGCATACCACCCCAACAGATCCACAGATGACGCAATCGCGCTCCACACTGCCCTTTCCCACCTGGACAAAAGGAACACCTATGTGAGAATGCTGTTCATTGACTACAGCTCAGTGTTCAACGCCATAGTGCCCACTAAGCTAAGGACCCAGGGCCTAAACTCCCTCTGCAACTGGATCCTGGACTTCCTGATGGGCTGCCCCCAGGTGGTAAGCGTAGATAACACATCTGCCACACTGATCCTCAAGGGTGTGTGCTTAGTCCCCTCCTGTATTCCCTGTTCACCCCACGCCTGTGTGGCTAAGCACAACTCCAACACCATTCCTCAACATGAGCAAGACAAAGGAGATGATCGTGGACTACAGGACAAGGAGGGCCGAACACGCCATGATTCACATTGACGGGGCTGTAGTGGAGAGGGTCGAGAGTTTCAAGTTCAATCACCAACAAACTATCATGGTCCAAACCCACCAAGAAAGTCATGAGGGCACGACAACACCTTTTCCCCCTCAGGAGACTGGAAAGATTTGGCATGGGTTCCCAGATCCTCAAAATGTTCTACACCTGCACCATCGAGAGCATCCTGACCAGTTGCATCACGTCCTGGTACAGCAACTGCTCAGCATCCGACCATAAGGCGCTACAGAGGGTAGTGCGTACGGCCCAGTATATCACTGGACCTATATACTAGGCGGTGTCAGAGGAAGGCCCCAACAATTGTCAAAGACTCCAGTCATCCAAGTCATAGACCGTTCTCTCTGCTACCGCACGGCAAGTGGTACCGGAGTGCCAAGTTTAAGTCCAAAAGGCTCCTTAACAGCTTTTATCCCCAATCCATAAGACTGCTGAACAATTAATCATTATTGTTATTATTGTTATTTTACTTTAGTTTATTTAGTAAATATTTTCTTAAAACTGCATTGTTGGTTAAGGGCTTGTAAGTAAGCATTTCACGGTAAGGTCTACAACTGTTGTATTCGTCGCATGTGACACATTTTTGGGTGCAGCAGATGCATCACCTGACATTATAACAGTCTGACTGCTCACATGTTGGTACCCACCATCCATTTGAACTTTTCCCCCCGTAGGATCGTGATGTAGCACCCACAGCACTGCATATCCCCTGTCCTCTGTTCTACCAGGGAGCCTCTGTCTCCAGCACTTATTTTCACCATACAGGGCTGATACAGTCTCTCCAAACCATAATCTATGCCTCTCCCTCCCTCACATCTCTCTTCCCTCTCACTCCTCACTAGCCTCCCCTCTGTTGCCTGGCAACTCTCTTTAAGAGGAATTTGAAATAAATAAATAATGCTGCAAATAGACTCTTGTTTTTTTATATTGAAAGGAGGCACGGAGTGCCCAGTGCAGACTGTCTTTATGGCATGAATGTATCATCAGGGTGTTGCATGCTTCAAGAGGGAGGGAGATAGAGGGTGCCTAGACAACACAATGTTTTTCTATTTTTCTCTCCCAGTCGTGGATCACCAAGGACGTTGAATGTCTTGTTCTTACGTGGACATTAGCTGATTGGGAGTGTGCTATTTGGCGCCCCTCTTTCATTCTCTCACTCTCTCTCAATCTCTCCTGAAGCATGTAACACCAGGAACCCCTCTCCCCTCTTCCATCCCCCTCTCAACCACTGATGGCTTATGTTTGAAGGCGGTCAGTTACTGATTAGAGCAGGTGACTACGATGATGTACAGCACAGAAAACACATGTTTAGGCTCAGCTGCTGTCCCTTCAGGTATAGAGAGTGTTGCTACCTTAACGATTTTACAGCATTTGAACAATGCTGGTACAACACAAATTCTTTTACAAAACAGTATTTATTTAATCACATAGATCTGGATCACCTGTATCATCTGTGTCTGGCTTAGCACCTTTAATTTAATTTCTCAGGTACCTTTTGTCATCATAGAAGAGTGCAGTATGTGGATCTTAGAATGGTCTCTTCAAGTATAATGGCGCCGGAGGGGATGGCCTCTGTTTTACGAGTTCCTAACCAACTGTGCTATTTTTGTTCTCTCGCATAGTTTGTAACTCATTTTGTACATGATGTTGCTGCTACTGTCTCTTATTACCAAAAAAGAGCTTCTGGACATCAGAACAGTGATTACTCACCTCGAACTGGATTAATATTGTTTTTGTTAATGAGTCCGAGGCGAAGGGTATACTGCTTTGTCAAGACAAGGCCCAAATTCCTGTCATCGGCGCGTATAAAATACAGAGAAAAAGGGGGAGGAGGGAGGGGTACCTTGTAAGAATTAGCCGACGAGTAGGTAAACCACCACTACCCTCCGTATTATTGGCCAACTTGGAATCATTGGAAAACAAACTGGACGATCTACGATTAACACTATCCTACCAATGGGACATTAAAAAACAAAATCTTATGTTTCACCGAGACGTGGCTGAACGACGACACTGATAATATAGAGCTGGCTGGCTCCTTGGTGCATCGGCAGGACAGAGCAGCTACGTCCGGTAAGACGAGGGGCAGGGGTGTGTGTCCATTTGGCAATAATTGCTGGTGCGCGATGTCTAATATTAAAGAAGTCTCAAGGTATTGCTCGCCTGAGGTAGAATACCTCATGATAAACTGTAGACCACACTATCTACCAGGAGAGTTCTCATCTATATTATTCGTAGATGTCTATTTACCACCACAAACCGATGCTGGCACTAAGACTGCACTCAACGAGCTGTATTAGGCCATAAGCAAACAAGAAAATGCTCATCCATAAGCGGCACTCCTTGTGGCTGGGGACTTGAATGCAGGCAAACTTAAATCTGTTTTACCTCATTTTTACCAGCATGTCACATGTGCAACCAGAGGRAAAAAACTATAGACCACCTTTACTCCACACACAGAGATGCGTACAAAGCCTTCCCTCGCCGTCCATTTGGCAAATCTGACCATAATTATATCTTCCTGATTCCTGCTTACAAGCCAAAACTAAAACAGGAAGTACCAGTGACTCGCTCAATACAGAAGTGGTCAGATGCTACGCTACAGGACTGTTTTGATAGCACATACTGGAATATGGAATATGTTTTGGGATTCATCCAATGGCATTGAGGAGTATACCACCTCAGTCACCGGCTTCATCAATAAGTGCATCGACGACGTCATCCCTACAGTGACCATACATACATWTCCCAACCAGAAGCATTGGATTACAGGCAACATCCGCACCAAGCTAACAGCTAGAGCTGCCGCTTTCAAGAAGTGGGACACTAATCCAGACGCTTATAAGAAATCCCGCTATGCCCTCAGACGAACCATCAAACAGGCAGTGTCAATACAGGACTAAGATTGAATCCTACTACACCGGCTCTGACGCTCGTCGGATGTGGCAGGGCTTGAAAAATATTATGGACTACAAAGGGAAACCCAGCCATGAGCTGCCCAGTGACGCGAGCTTACCAGACGAGCTAAATGTCTTTTATGCTCACCTCGAGGTAAGCAACACTGAAGCATGCATGAGAGCACCAGCTGTTCTGGACGACTGYGTGATCACGCTCTCCGCAGCAGATGTGAGCAAGACCTTTAAACAGATCAACATTCACAAAGTTGCAGGGTCAGATGGATTACCAGGTCGTGTACTCAAAGCATGAGTGGACCAACTGGCAATTGTCTTCACAACACATATGTCATGTTGATCCTCAACACTGGGGTCCCTCAGGGGTGCGTGCTTAGTCCCCTCCTGTACTCCCTGTTCACCCACGAATGCATGGCCAAGCACGACTCCAAGATCATCATTAAGTTTGCTGACGACACAACAGTGGTAGGCCTGATCACYGACAACGATGAGCCAGCCTATAGGGAGGAGGTCAGAGACCAGGCAATGTGGTGCCAGGGCAACAACCTCTCCCTCAATGTGAGCGAGACAAAGGAGCTGATCGTGGACTATAGGAAAAGGAGGGCCAAACAGGCCCCCATTAACATCAATGGGTCTGAAGTGGAGTGGGTCGAGAGTTTCAAGTTCCTTGGTGTCCACATCACCAACAAACTATCATGGTCCTAACACACCAAAACAGTTGAGAAGAGGGCACGACAACACCTTTTTCTCCTCAGGAGACTGAAAAGATTTGGCATGGGTTTCCAGATCCTCAAAAAGTTCTACAGCTGCACCATCGAGAGCATCCTGACTGGTTGCATCACTGCCTGGCATGGCAACTGCTCGGCATCTGACCGTAAGGCGCTACAGAGGGTAGTGCGTACGGCCCAGTACATTACTTCGGCCAAGCTTCCTGCCATCCAGGACCTATATACTAGGCGATGTCAGAGGAAGGCCCAAAAAATAGTCAAAGACTCCAGTCACCCAAGTCAWAGACTGTTCTCTCTGCTACTGCACCTCAAGCTGTACCGGTGTGCCAAGTCTAGGACCAAAAGGCTCCTTAACAGCTTCTACACCCAAGCCATAAGACTGCTGGACAATTAATKAAATGGCCACCCAGACTTTTTACATTGACCCCCCTTTGTTTTTACACTACTGCTACTCTCTGTTTATTATCTATGCATAGTCACTTTACAAATTACCTCGACTAACCGGTACACCCTGTATATAGCCTTGTTATTGTCATGTAATTTTGTGTTACTTTTTATTTTTTACTTTAGTTTATTTAGTAAATATTTTCTTAAGTCTACTTCCTGAACTTCATTGTTTGTTAAGGGTTTGTAAGTACGCATTTCACAGTAAGGTCTACACCTGTTGTATTTGGTGCATGTGACAAATAAAATGTGATTTGATACTAGGAAGTTCACAAGGTGAGAAAGACAGCTGTTTCCCTCCTCTCTGTCTATTTGTATTAGCCAGAGATGACGCTATGCTGCCAACTCTCAGCTGGTTCATCAGCAAGAGCCATGGAAGAATTATAGCTTTATCTCCTCTCACAGCCTTCATGTGTCCCAGAGTGGCTACAGGCATCACGCACGCGCACACACACACGCGCATGCATACCGCATGTCTTGTGTCCCTGAGGTATTCTCTAATTACTGGGAAATTAGGACCTCACTTGAGTCCACTTCCAGAGAATACCTAAGAAGGCCTCGAGGAGAGAGAGTGAGCGGGACCCGACGTAACGACACAATGCTTTTCATTGTGCCCCGGCCTGGCCTCCGTGATGCTGCTGTGTCACTGATGCTATCAATCTGAATTACACCTCCGTGTGCCACGTGTCACAGTCACACTGAGTCACAACAACCAATCACAATGGACAGAGTGACTTGAATGTCACTCCAGTGAGCACGTGATATGCACACATCTCTGACTGGGAAAAAGTTACTGTTTAGGTATTTTCAAAGCTCTCACTCACAAGGTCACATTTTCCTGAGTCACACACATAATTATGACCAAGCCGCATTCTCCTGTTCCCTATAGAACAACACTGGACATATCCAGTCAGGATTAGGTCACATCTCACACCCAGAACAGTTAACCCTTGCTGTGAAATAAAAATATCACTCTTCAGTATTTAGGAAATGGGTTTCCTTCATCTCATCCTGACACTGCATCTGACCACTGAGCCCACAGTTTAAGTCAATCTGTCAAAACACTATCCATAGGGAGGAGAGAGAGACCACAAAGAATTTGAAAACGAATCCAATTTTGATAAAACTCCTATTTCTATTGGGTGAAATACCAGTGTGCAATCACACCAGCAAGATGTAAATACAACCCATATTTATTTCCCCTTTTGTACTTTAACTATTTGCACATCGTTACAACACTGTATATAGACATAATATGACATTATTATTTTGGAAATTTGTGAGTGTAAAGTTAACTTTACACTTTTTAAATAATTTATTTCACTTTTGTTTAGCTATTTCACTTGCTTTGGCAATGTAAACATATGTTTCCCATGCCAATAAAGCCCCTTCAATTGAGAGAGAGAGATTATTTTGGATTAAATTCGATTTTTTTAATTTCCTTGGTTGTACTGTACTCATGGGAATAAAGATACAAATTATAGCTCTCAATGGCTGATTGGCCGTGATTCCTCGTGAACATGCTGTACTGAAAATGTCATGATTTAGATGTTTGTGTTTTCAGAATACTGGATAACACTTTACTGAAGGCGTACAGGTACAGTATAATGCATGATGACGMATTAAGGGGCCGATTCAGACCCTAGTTAAGTGCGTGTAAACTGAACTTAAATCCCTTTTTATACACTTTTCTCTCAATGCGTATTCTGACCTTGAATTTAAGCATGAGAACAGCATGCTATTCACCCGCTATTAGTTCGTGTGGGGATCTAAGAAATGAAGATGTGGTGGAAGTGTGTCTACGTATATGCCATATTCTGATCTGGATTTAATTCCCTCATAATTCCACACCCTTTACAAGCAAGGGAAACCATTGATAAGGTTGAGCCGAACCTACCGTTTCCAAGTGGAAAAAGGATCTACTTWATTTTTTTCCGACAGAAACATMATTCTCCATGCACTGTAATTTATAAATTGATAAGAGCTATTGATAAAARCTAGGTAAATKAGTAATCCATTTGGAGAAGGSGATTGTAAATACACATTGCTATTTTTTGGGATAATTTTTCATTATGRTCCCTGGAGACGAATGTGAAACCTGTCATATGGAGGCAAACAAAAAATCAACAAGACCTATTGCGGCCCCTTTTCCACAGTGAAGTAGGCTATAAATAGATGTGCCGTTATTCAACATTTCCATTGTGTTCCCTCTTAATTTGCGTGGATGAAATTTGGAGACCCAAGCTATAAGCTTCTGTAGGGCTGAACCTGCCAAGTTGATGAATGCGCTTTAGAATGTTTTAATTATATGCCCAGACTTTTCTCCATTTTATTTTACAATTTGTAACATTATATATTATTATATATTAGCCACTATCATGAGCCACTGTCAGTAATACCCACATACATTCTGTCAATTTGTAGCTTACATTTTGCATCATTCCATTTCATTATGTTTACCTTTCTTTACTCTGTCACGTCCGTGTGTTTCCTGAGGGTCGCTAGCATTAGTGGGTCATAGTAGGCTAACGTTGTGGAATAATTTGGGGCATGTAGCCATTTGAATTATTATGGAACTCAGACCACACGTAGCAGGTTAAACCTGKAGCCTGGAGCACAGTTCACTACGACTGGACTGAGTATTTTTAAATCTACCAGTTGGTGCTGAAACAGGGACCAATATGAATGTATTTTTATGGCTTTCTTTAATTGATCCCTATATTCTGAACCTGTTCTCTTGATGTGTTCTAGTGAGCCTGTTGCCAAAATTATCATTAAAAAGGTACACCATATTAAAAGGGATGGCTTAAGAAAAATGTAATGAAAACCCTATTGAATGAAAACTCCAATAGAAAATCTGTTGCCAGCAAGTGGGAGGGCTTTCGGCGGTTGAATAAAATGTTTTCAGCGCCCTCAATGGAACCACGCCTGCAAAGCCCATTACGCACCTGCTTAAGGTGTCTGAATGCCAACTACTGAGAAGTGCGTAGGAAAGGCGTGGTTAGGAAAAGCGTAATTGACCTAAGTCGGAATCTGCCCCTATATGCCTTGTCAAAAGTATCTATGAACTGCYTATAATGTGTTAGTATTCTCTTATAATGAGGCCTCTATTAGAAAAAGTGTCAAGTCTCTCCCCTGAACTCTGGTTTCCCTCAGCAAAGCGAAGGTCAAAGCCGACAAGAAGAATGCATATTTTCAGCTCAGAACAAAGACACTATTTCAAGGAGCTTTTCGCCCAGGGTCCTAAAAACCAAGAGGGCACAGTGTGCCTCACAAGTGAACAACAGAGGAACTAAGTAAGAGCTGGTGTGTGTACATGCGTGTATTTGTGTGTGTGTGCGTACGCCCCTGTGTGTGCGTGTGTGCACTGTGCGTGTGTGTGTTCAAMCGAGGCACGGGACCGAGGTAAGCTAAGTTAGCTCTCAGGCATATGGAACAAATTGGCAGAAGAAACTGCTAGAAACGAGATGTCTCTCTTGGCTTTCTTCACTTCTTGGAACAGAGACATGACAAAAGTACAGTGCTTCCCCCCAGACGAACGCTGTTATACTCTGTAACGCAGAGTGTGCCGGGGTTTTTATTTAGCTACCCCTGTAGTGATGAGATGAATCAATCCGAATGCAGGTCAAAACCTAGACAGAGAACTACATTACTGCTGCATACTGTTGCTATTACGTCGCTAAATCACCATGAGGCAACATGCAGCATCTTTATGATGACACTGCTCCGGTGCCCTCTTGGCTCTGCATGCTCTCTGGTACGTTTGTTATCTATTATCGCACAAAAAAAGGTGAAGTGAGAGAGATCATTCACAGTCTTTAGTACTGTAATATCCCTCAGCTGTGAGTGTTGTCATAGCAATGTGATACTCAGGTCTGTATTGTTTCATGGTGATGTTGTACAGATTCCAAATTGAATGATAGGTCACCCAACCACAGATTGTTAGTTTAGAGCTAGAAAACTGTTTGACCATGTTTGGAACTTCTATAGTAGCCAGATTCCCCTACTTTGGAATAAAATGGTCTGGAATGGAATCTAGTGGTCTAKGTATATTTCAAACAACAACAACACAACACACTTCTCTTTATTACCAGAATGATTTAGGCTGGGATTCAATCTGACCGTGCTTTGTTGACAATGTGCCATTTAAAGGTAATTTTCCAATTGAGCCGACATATGCAGCGTTTACCGTGAATGCGGTCTCCGTGAACGCGGGAACATTGCCTTTAAAAGACTCATTGTTCAGAAAGCGCGATTGGATTTAATCCTGGCCTTAGTCATACTAAGTCAATTAATGTGTACATGTGTACAGTACATGTGGTAAAGGAGGACACTAAGTCAATTAATATGTATAGAAATGTCGTACAAGTACTTTGGCAGATCCAGTCTGACACATAAGCCACTGAACACAAGCAGGGGAGAAATCCGAGCCGTCCCTGTGAAAAAATCCATAAACCCTGTACATGCTACAGCATTTTCTTAGTTGCATTAAATATTGTCTATATGGTGTTCATATTGAGACTGAGGTTGTCCTAACATGGACACTTCATCTGCAAAGTTAATAAAAGTTATGAATTTCACTGGAGAGTAACTCATTTGACAATGACCTGATAGAGTGGTACATAGAGGCTTCTAAAGCTGAGTTTGCACAGCAGACCATCTGACAATATCCAGTTTTCAGTCAAGATTTACTCTGTTTTGAAGATTTGAAGATGAACATTCAATGTTGATCAGCCTCAAAATCCATTTCTGGATGTATAAATGAATGATTATGTACCCATTGATACTTGAAGAATATAACTTATAAATACCTTATCAGCTTAGTTCAACTGTCGTACCCCATCAGAACTCAAAATATAACCTTGTTTTACTCCAATGTTTGTAAACAAAGGTAATGTAAAAACACTATATAGCACCAAAACATGGTTAAGGGCTCTATTCAATCTATATCCCGGAAATTCAGCGTTACAGCATGATTGAAATTTAAAGTCCGTTTTTTACCGAAACGGGCGGGAGGATGCTTTCTTATTGTTTTAATTGCTGATTGCCGCTTTAAGGAGGCTGTGGAGAATCTCTCTCTCATAACCTCATGTAGTGTTTGTCTAATTCATTACCCTGTGACACAGTCGTGGAGACTTCTGACACGGCCATGGAGGTTTTAGAGACAGCTTTAAACGGCGTATTAAAATATGGGTGAGGTTTGCGCAAAGGAAAATAGCCAGAGGAAATAACTTTTGATTGAGCTAGGCCAAGAGTCCAATTGAAATCACTTTTTGGGAAACAAATGCATCTTTTATGATAGAGAAGCTGGATGAAGACAAGAGTTCTAGTGTATAGTATTGTTATGAACTGTAGAATGCTGGAGACTATTATGAGATCAAATGTTGCAGTGCCAAGAGTGGAGTCGGCTAAAGAAAGGAGGCCACAGAGGTTGGTTTCTGACAGGACCACAGGAAAAGACTGCTCTCTGAAAGAGAGCCATCTACAGAAAAATGTCAAACCACTATTGACAAAGAATTATGATTGAATGATAATTCATTGCATTGTTCTGGGGGTATTGAGGCTGTATTGTGTGGCGTACCTCTCAATTTAAATCGGCACGTGTCCCAAAAGACACCAAGTGTTAAACAATGATCAATGAACACACAATGGCTGTATTGTTAGAGTGGATATGGTGAGTAATGTAATGGGCTGGCTCTCTCAGTCATTGAAGAACAGTGGGATTCTCCAATGGCGTGTTACATAGGTTAGCAATGCAATGTATTGCAGATGAGCAGAATCAAGTTTTATAATTGGGCTCACAACTTTGTCTTTAAACTCCCTAAAGTATTCAACCCTAAAACAAAGCCACACAGTCACTGGACAAAGCACATGGCCAAACGCACACAAAGGTTATTCAACCAGTTTTTGGCCAGTGTGATGACTCCTGTTATGTGAAATATGGATACAAAATGTGCCATTTGCAGGTCTGGATAATGGGGTAGCATATTTATACAATAACACGCCAAATATTATTCAAGTAAATGTGAGAAAGCAAAAAAAGTTAGATAATCATACCCTGCTATATCAAAGATTAAACTCTAACCTTTTCAATGTAGCCTACTTGTGCGCTTTCGCCTCAGCCACAATACAACAACAATTACGCACTTGTGTCCTGCGTCCTTGGAAAACCCCTATCCGCATTGATTGTGTGGGTCACGATGATTACGATGGAGGGAAATGAGAAGAGATTGACTGACTATACGACAAATAGATAGGAAGGGAGGAGCCAGGTTGCCAAGGTGAATGTAGACTACTGTCTACTCTACGGTCTAGTCTACGGTATAATCCAGACCTCATTACTAAACACGACACCGCGCTCATGATTGCCGCACATCGTTCATTAAAGGCGATACCAAGAAACCAGAGGAAATTAGCGTGGAACGGACGCGTAGCATCACTCACTTAAATTGCGGTCAAGGCAACATAAAATACTTTATGAAATCTGTATTTACTTTATTGATAAATACACCCGAAACACCTTGATTTACCTATTCCCTTGCTGTCATAAACTGTGCGCTCAACTGACATTTCAATGGAACGGAGCGAGTCGTGTTTCTGATCCATCAGGAAGCTAGGAGACGTCCTGGCAACAAAGGTAAACAACGAATTGTATTTGCATTTTTATGGTCAGATTTTATGGAAATGGCGCGCTGTCTCCCTACCTGACATTCATCAGGTGCGCATGCGAAAGAAAGAAGACAGTTAGGTTTTTATGTCACAAGTGTTGCATATCTGTTGCATCATTTTAATTGTCCATCTCGTATGCGTTTTGGTTAAACTTGGCACTGGCATTATCATTCCAAGATAGATTATACAAAACATTTAAAGTGAGTGTACATGGTATTTGTTGATTCAGTTTACCAAAAATGTGTTACCAGGCTCTAACATTTAATGTCAAATCCAATCCGGATTACTTGTGGAGTTAATTTAATCAAATTGACACATTTGGATTGAATAACTTGTTGAGTGAACAACAATGTGCTTCAACTGATATTTGTATTAGTTGTGCTAATAAAGCTACACACRGGGTTTTGACAAATTACTAAGAGAGGACAACTATTTGCTAGTCAGAAAAACAAAACTGTTGATTTTTTCAAGTTACCAAAGTTTGTTACCAGGCTGCCYTAAWATTTTAAATTGTGTCAGCTTCCTATACAGTAGAAACAACTGCTTTGAAAATTACACGTTTCAGAAATGACAAAATCTTTGAAATTATATAATATAGATTTCAGTAGGGAACATTATGCTTCAATCTGTCTCTTACAAGTGTGAGCTTTTTTTCTACAGTTTCAAAGCTGGCAGTGCACTCAGTAATGTTCAGTTCTGTGTTTCACCAGATACAATGCTATACGCTAACGCTTATAGGGAAGCGTCAATCATAGTCTGCTGATGGAAAACGTATGTGGTATGGCTTTACACCCCCTGCTATATTGTGGATAAAGAGTTACCTGTCTAACACAACACAGAGGTGTTTTTTAATGGAAGCCTCTCCAGCATAATTCCGGTAGAATCAGGAATTCCCCAGGGCAGCTGTCTAGGCCCCTTACTTTTTACTAATGACATGCCACTGGCCTTGAGTAAAGCCAGCGTGTCTATGTATACGGATGACTCAAATCAAATCAAATTATATTTCTCACATGCGCCGAATACAACAGATTTGATTTGAGTAGACCTTACAGTGAAATACTTACTTACAAGCCCTAACCAACAATGTAGTTTAAGAAAAAAAAATATGAATAAGAAATAAAAGTAACAAAGAGCAGCAGTGAAATAACATTAGTGAGGCTATATACAGGTGGCGTACCGTTACAGAGTCAATGTGCAGGGCACCGGTTAGTCGAGGTAATTGAGGTAATATGTACATGTAGGTAGAGTTATTAAAGTGACTATGCATAGATAATAACAGAGAGTAGCAGCAGTGTAAAGGGGGGGGGGGGGGGGGGGGGCGGAGCAATGCAAATAGTCTGGGTAGCTATTTGATTAGATGTTTGACTAGATGCAAATCGTCAATACAGGACTAAGATCGAATCATACTACACTGTCTCCGATGCTCATCGGATGTGCCAGGGCTTGCAAACTACTACAGACTACAAAGGGAAGCACAGCCGAGAGCTGCCCAGTGACACAAGTCTACCAGACGAGCTAAATTACTTCTATGCTCGCTTTGAGGCAAGTAACACTGAAACATGCATGAGAGCATCAGCTGTTCCGGAAGACTGTGTGATCACCCTCTCCGCAGCCAATGTGAGTAAGACCTTTTAACAGGTCAACATTCACAAGCCAGCAGGGCCAAACAGATTACCAGGACGTGTATTCCGAGTATGCGCTGACCAACTGGCAAGTGTCTTCACTGACATTTTCAACCTCTCCCTGTCTGAGTCTGTAATACAACATGTTTCAAGCAGACCACCATAGTCCCTGTGCCCATGAACACTAAGGTAACTTGCCTAAATGTCTACCGACCTGTAGCACTCACGTCTGTAGCCATAAAGTGCTTTGAAAGGCTGGTCATAGCTCACATCAACACCATTATCCCTGAAACCCTAGACCACTCCAATTTGCATACCGCACCAACAGATCCACAGATGATGCAATCTCTATTGCACTCCACACTGCCCTTTCCCACCTGGACAAAAATAACACCTATGTGAGAATGCTGTTCATTGACTACAGTTACGCGTTCAACACCATAGTGCCCTCAAAGCTCATCACTAAGCTAAGGACCCTGGGACTAAACACCTCCCTCTGCAACTGGATCCTGGACCTCCTGACGGGCCGCCCCAGGTGGTAAGGGTAGGTACCAACGCTGATCCTCAACACAAGGGCCCTCAGGGCGGGCTCAGTCCCCTCCTGTACTCCCTGTTCACTCATGACTGCACGGCCAGGCACGACTCCAACACCATCATTAAATTTGCCGATGACACAACAGTGGTAGGCCTGATCACCGACAACGACGAGACAGCCTATAGGGAAGAGGTCAGAGACCTGGCCGTGTGGTGCCAGGACAACAACCTCTCCCTCAACGTTATCAAGACAAAAGGAGATGATTGTGGACTACAGGAAAAGGARGACCGAGCACACCCCCATTCTCATCGTTGGGGCTGCAGTGGAGCAGGTTGAGAGCTTCAAGTTCCTTGGTGTCCACATCACCAACAAACTAACATGGTCCAAGCACACCAAGAAAGTCATGAAGAAAAAAACCTATTCCCTCTCAGGAGACTATAAAGATTTGGCATGGGTCCTCAGATCCTCAAAAGGTTCTACAGCTGCACCATCGAGAGCATCCTGACTGGTTCCATTACTGCCTGGAATGGCAACTGCTCGGCCTCCGACCGCAAGGCACTACAGAGGGTAGTGCATACGGCCCAGTACATCACTGGGGCCAAGCTTCCTGCCATCCAGGACCTCTATACCAGGTGGTTTCAGAGGAAGGCCCTAAAAATTGTCAAAGACTCCAGCCACCCTAGTCATAGACTGTTCGCTCTGCTACCGCACGGCAAGCGGTACTGGAGCACCAAGTCTGGGTCCAAGAGGCTTCTAAACAGCAAGCCATAAAACTCCTGAACATCTGGTCAAATGGCTACCCAGACAATTTGCATTGTCGTCATCCCCTCTTTACACCACTGCTACTCTGTTGTCATCTATGCATAGTCACTTTAATAACTCTACCTACATGTACATACTACCTCAAATGTACATACTACCTCATTGTTGGTTAGGGGCTCGTAAGTAAGCATTTTACTGTAAGGTCTACTACACCTGTTGTATTCGGCGCATGTGACTAATAAAATTTGATTTGATACACATGATAAGACACGCACTCTACACACACTGCCTTGGCAGCAGCTAATGGGGATCCTTAATAAATACAAATACTGTCCAGTTGTGTGGTCAGGAGCCACAAAGAGGGACTTAGGAAAATGACAATTGCCCCAGAACAGGGCAGCATGGCTGGCCAACAAATGTTCACGGAGAGCTAACATGAATAATATGCATGTCAATCTATCCTGGCTCAAAGTAGAGGAGAGATTGATTTCATCACTACTTGTATTCGTAATAAGTATTTACAAGTTGAATGCACCGAGCTGTCTGTTTAAACAAGAAAATACACATTTTCAGTCAACACTACTGTTATGTAGCTTAAGTTGATTTGACTTCTTGGTTGAATTTCTAAGTAAGCACATAGTTCTTAACGTAAGACAATTTCATACATTGTAGTTATCTTATAATTGTTTTTGTATACATTTTCTTACCCCCTTTTCTCACCAATTTTTATGATATCCAATTGGTAGTTACATACAGTCTTGTCCCATCGCTGCAACTCCCGTACGGACTCGGGAGAGGTGAAGGTTGAGAGGCGTGCGCGTCCTCCGAAACACGACCCCGCCAAGCCGCACTGCTTCTTGACACAATGCTCGCTTAACCCGGAAGCCAGTCGCACCAATGTGTCGGAGGAAACACTGTACATCTGGTGACCGTGTCAGGGTGCCTAACCCGGACGACGCTGGGCTAATTGTGCGCCGCCTCATGGGTCTCCCGGTCAAGGGCCAGCTGCGACATAGTCTGGAATCAAACCAGGATCTGTAGTGACACAGCTAACACTGCGATGCAGTGCCTTAGACCGCTCCGCCACTCGGGAGGCCCCGCGTTGTAGTTATCTTAACTTGACATTTTTWGTCAACACAACTGCAGGTTGCGTAGTGGTTAAGAACCAAAAGGTCGCTGGTTTGAATCCCTGGTGGGAAAATCTGCCGTTCTGCCCTTGAGCAAGGTAGTTAACCTGCAACTGCTCCCCGGGCGCCGATGATGTGGACGTCGATTAAAGCAGCCCCCCGCACCTCTCTTATTCAGAGCGGTTGGGTTAAATGCGGAAGTTGTACAACTGCATTCAGGCAGACTCAGGAAACACAAATGCATCGTTTGTAAATTACATCTTAGTGTTGAAGTGTATCCCTGGCTGTCCATACATTTTAAAAACAAGAAATGGTGCATCTTGTTTGCTTAATATAAGTTATTTGAAATTATTTACATTTTTACTTTTGATACTTAAGTATATTTTAGCAATTACATTTACTTTTGATACTTAAGTTTATTTAGAATCAAATACTTGTAGTATTTTACTAGGTGACTCACTTTTATTTGTGTAACTTTCTATTAAGGTATCTATACTTTTACTCAAGAATGACAATTGGGTACTTTTTCTACCACTGGTTGAAAGCAAATCAACGTAACATTTTTTGTCAACTCAACAAATTATGGGGGCACAAGGCAAGACCCAGATGCAGACACAGGAGGCAGATGGTTAGAGTCCAGATGTTTATTAACAATCCAAAAGGGGTAGGCAAGAGAATAGTCATGGACAGGCAAAAGGTCAAAACCAGTTCAGAGTTCCAGAGGTACAGAATGGCAGGCAGGCTCGAGGTCAGGGCAGGCAGACAGGCAAAGGTCAAAACCGGGAGGACTAGTAGAACAGAATAGAAAAGCAGGAGCACGGGGAAAAAACACGCTTGTTGACTTGAACATACAAGACGAACTGGCACAGAGAGACAGGAAACACAGGGATAAATACACCGGGGAAAATAAGCGACACCTGGAGGGGGTGGAGACAATCACAAGGACAGGTGGAAAAGATCAGGGTGTGACACAAATTTAGCAATTTTAGTTGACTTGGCTAATAAAACAAGTCATTTTGACTGAATTTCAAWTTTTTTAAATATTTTTTTTACAGTGTACAGAGGAGAGCAAGGCGAGTATCAGTCAATAGGAAAGCTGTTTATGTTGGCATCAGGTGCATGCAGGGTGGTTTCTCCAAGCATGGACATCTGCATATTATTATCTCTCCAAATTAATTAACCTCTAAATATTTACCTTTTTTGTGGGATGTTTGATATTGAATATAATGCATTTGCATGAACTTTCTTGTGTACTGTATATCAAGATGTAATAGGTATCAAAATATAACAGTATTAGGCTGCTACAGTGTAATAATCAGAGTATAGTCTAACCAACAAATGGCAGAATCGTAATAGGGGTTTCAGTGAACAGCTGTGTTGGGTTATTACATGAGAATAGGTGTCGATGCTTTACAGTGCGTGACTCAAATGGGTAATATAGGAGTCTATCAGCCATTAACTCTTGTGTAGATTGCACCGGGGCAGGGCACACACGCTGAGATTGGACTAGTCATGCTGTATATTAAGTGAAATGTGATGACAGCTTGTGTCACAGTCACCCTCCAATAAACTACCTGAGGAGAAGGAGGTAAGAGGAGAGATTAAGGAGAGGAATCTAGGAAGCTTGGGGTAGAGTGGTGTAACCTTACCAAACCACAGCTTCTTACTCCAGCCCTATCCATGATCATGCTGAGTCACAGTCAGGAGGTGTGCCAGGTAGTAACATCAGAGAAAGGGACAACAAGACACTTCCATTGGTTCCATAGGTTTGGAGATGTTATGAGGGAATCACTCTTTCCTTTCTCCTTCCTAACCACCATTCTATAAGTCATCCATCCATTTCTCAAATGACATGCATTATGCCACCTCTGGGTGTTAAAGTATGATAATCATCAGAGATATACAAGATAAAAGAGCAAGGCCAATGACCCGTAAAGGAAGGARTTGATCCACCTCTAAGAAAGTCATGACAATAAGAGTCTAGTGTTATTATTCTGTGGGTGTATGGAGGCCAAGGCCAGATTACAAATGCTCTAATGTGATGTGATAGTGAGGAGAGTGGCACGACTAGAACGTTTACTAGAGGTATCAACAACTCAGTCTATAAGATTCAGTATATAGGGCCTGGAGTTTTTCCTGACCATGTAACCTGACCAGTTAGAACTCTGGGCCCTAGTTAGGAGTGACTAAGATCCAGAGTATTTCCATATTTTTTCCTGGTTGGGAAAAAACGTCATGGCCTAGTTATAACTATGATTTCTGGTCAGGTCCAGTGATTCCATTGAGTACTGTCCCAGCTAGTGCACCCTGAGTGTGGGTGTGGCATGTGGGGACAGAGAATGACCTGCTATGTTGAGGTCAGCCGTATTGGGGCCCACACAAAGGGCCCTGTTTTCCCCATGAGATCCATGTAGGGTTCTGCTCCTTCCTCTCTGATGTGTGAAACTGATACTCACCCCCTGAGGTCACCATCATAATGATGCTTGAACATTTGAGATCACTTACCAGACAGGCCCATTTTTGGGGCGTATTTCATAATTGATAATGATTGTCCCCTCTGCCCTCTCTCCTCCCTCTCTCCCTTTGTTGAGCAGCGTGACATTGTGAGTCCTCTGGAGTTCTGAGGTGCCAGAACCCATCAGAACCCATAGTCTGGGGATCAGGGTGCCAGAGGGGGGACGCAGAACCAAGTAGAACCCCACGGAAGCGCTCAGAACTCCGCAGGAGTGTACGGAACCGGTGTCCTGGAGGAGGCAGCTGTGGGACGGACCGGGGGCGTCACGTGGCACTGCTCTGCCTGACTCCCACCCAGACCTCACCCCTCAGAGGGCCCTCTCAGTCTGCCTGCTGGGGAGAAGAGCAGGCCTTCAATCTCAGTGGGAAGGAGGAGCAGTGCTCTGTGTTTATTTGTGTTTTCATTAAGCTGTGTTTTTTCAGGATACCTGGACAGTGGATGTGATTTAGACAATGTGTTTTGCAGTGAGACTGCATGGAGAATGTAGATGACCTTGTTTTACCTGTAAAGAACCATAGGACATCTGATCTGCAGTGACCAGCAGGCTGGAAAACAACTGATCACACCTGGCCTTTGGACTACAGAAGCGCCTCTGAGACAGTACTGTTGGTGTGGGTGTTGTTGTGTGGGTATGAAGACACTGGACAGCCGGTCATTTTAACAGGGATCATGTACACTGTCATCAGGGCTGATCTGAGACATCAGCTGTCACACTGATATAAGATGACTACAAATCAACAGAAGACTACACATTCAACCAAACTCCTCTGGAAACTGGAGCCCTGTCTTTAACTTAAATGTTTTCCCGTCTCCTCAGTGACAGTCAGTGCTATTTGATTTAACGTATCTCCAGTCCAGTTGGCTCCTCATTTCACGCACCTCGGTAGTGCCAAGTCAACTAGTTTCTCATCACCATGGTGATGTCCCAGGGCACATACACATTCCTGGCCTGCTTTGCTGGGTTCTGGCTGGTGTGGGCTCTCATCGTCATGCTGTGCTGCTTCTGTAGCTTCGTCCAGCGGCGTCTGAAGAAGAGGAGGGAGGAGAGTCTGAGGGAGCAGTGTCTGAGGGCCTTGGAGATGGAGCCATTGGAGTGCCTGGGCCCAGGGGGGTTGGGAAGGGAACCCCCCACCAGAGAGCTCCTCCATTTCTGCCCCCCGCTGACCCTCTCCCCTCCAATGCACATTCTTCACTCCCTCCCACAGGGCAGCTGGGCCTCCCCTCAAGGTAATGTACCGATACAGTACTTTTCTTTACGGCTTTGAATATTCTACCACACAGATGCACGCACGCACACACACATACTATGACTAATTAAGATTAGACTGCAGTACTTTGAATCATACACACTTCAACCAAGCTAAATTACTTCTATGCTCGCTTCGAGGCAAGCAACACTGAAACATGCATGAGAGCATCAGCTGTTCCAGGCGACTGTTTGATCACACTCTCCTTAGCCGATGTGAGTAAGACCTTTAAACAGGTCAGCATTCACAAGGCCGCGGGGCCAGACGGATTGCCAGGACGTGCACTCCGAGCATGCGCTAACCAACTGGCAAGTGTCTTCACTGACATTTTTAACCTGTCCCAGACTGAGTCTGTAATACCAACATGTTTCAAGCAGACCACCATAGTCCCTGTGCCCAAGAACACTAAGGTAACTTGCCTAAATGACTACCGACCCGTAGCACTCACGTCTGTAGCAATGAAGTGCTTTGAAAGGCTGGTCATAGCTCACATCAACACCATTATCCCAGAAACCCTAGACCCACTCCAATTTGCATACCGCCCCAACATATCCACAGATGATGCAATCTCTATTGCACTCCACACTACCCTTTCCCACCTGGACAAAAATAACACCTACGTGAGAATGCTATTCATTGACTACAGCTCAGCGTTCAACACCATTGTGCCCTCAAAGCTCATCACTAAGCTAAGGACTCTGRGACTAAAGACATCCCTCTGCAACTGGATCCTGGACTCCCTGACGGGCTGCCCCCAGGTGGTAAGGGTAGGTAACAACACATCTGCCACGCTGATCCTCAACATGGAGTCCCCTTATGGGTGCATGCTCAGTCCCCTCCTGTACTCTCTGTTCACCCATGACTGCATGGCCAGGCACGACTCCAACACCATCATTAACTTTGCAACAGTGGTAGGTCTGATCACCGACAACGATGAGACAGCCTATAGGCAGGAGGTCAGAGACATGGCCGTGTGGTGCCAGGATAACAACCTCTCCCTCAACGTGACCAAGACAAAGGAGATGATTGTGGACTACAGGAAAAGGAGGACCAAGCACACCCCCATTCTCATCGACAGGGCTGTAACGGAGCAGGTTGAGAGCTTCAAGTTCCTTGGTGTCCACATCACCAACAAACTATCATGGTCCAAGCACACCAAGGCAGTGGTGAAGAGGGCACTACAAAGCCTATTCCCCCTCAGGAGACTGAAAAGATTTGGCATGGGTCCTCAGATCCTCAAAAGGTTCTACAGCTGCACCATCGAGGGCATCCTGACTGGTTGCATCACTGCCTGGTATGGCAACTGCTCGGCATCCGACCGTAACGCACATACTGAGGGTAGTGCGTATGGCCCAGTACATCACTGGGGCCAAGCTTCCTGCCACCTAGGACCTCTATACTAGGTGGTGTCAGAGGAAGGCCCTAAAAATCGTCGAGCCACCCTAGTCATAGACTTATCTTTAATACCGCACGGCAAGCGGCACCAGAGTGCCAAGTCTAGGTCCAAGAGGATTCTTAACAGCTTCTACCCCCAAGCCATAAGACTCCTGAACAGCTAATCAAATGGCTACCCAGACTATTTGCATTGTCCCCCCCACCCCCCCTTTTACGCTGCTGCTACTCTCTGGTTATTATCTGTGCATAGTCACTTTAACTCTACCTACATGTACATATTACCTCAATTACTTCGACTAACCTTTGCCCCCGCACATAGAGTCTGTTCCGGTAGCCTGTGTATATAGCCTCGCTACTCTTATTTTACTGCAACTAACTATTTGTTATTTTWGTTTTTTACTTATCTATTTTTTTACCAAATACTTATTTTTCTTAAAACTGCATTGTTGGTTAGGAAGTAAGTAAGCATTTCACTATAAGGTCTACACCTGTTGTATTTGGCGCATGTGACAAATACAACAACAAAAAAGTTTGATTTAGCTCTTTGTTTCTGATGCTTACCATGCAACCTCTTTACAGCTCCTTTTCCAGTTCAATATGAGCAATATATATGAGCAATATAAACACACAAAGCACATAACCCAGGAGACACCTGCAGTTGTCTGTACATTACATGCTACAGGCATGACAGCAGTGACTATGAAGGTTTGCTGTAGGCTCTTGTTGTATCTGTAGCTGTGTTCCTTCGTGGGTGACATGGTGACAGTTAGCGCTGTAGAGTAGGCGGTGTGTAGGCAGAGCAGTGGTAGAGTTGGCAGCACAGTAGCCAGCGCAATGACAGAGACTGCTAGCAGCTCGACACTTAGTTGGCGCTAACGGCGTGACAGTCAGTCAGTGGCATGAAAGGTTGGCTAGCAGCAGCCATTGAAATAGACAGAGAGGGCTAGCAAGCACAACAGCCAGACAGAGGAACTCAGTACCAAGGCAGCAAGGACAGGCTGGTTAAGGGGTGCACCTCAGAGTGGTAGAAAAATGGGGATATCCTCCCCCAAATGTCATTATAGCTCCAGGACATAAAATGTACATTTTTTATTGCCGTTTCCTCATGCTGAGACCATAGGCCTCCAGCATTGGAAAGGACTTTTTCCAATAATACCTTCCTCCATGCAGATGCTGTTGTGCTTGCGTCATAGGGGCTGTCCTTGGCGGCAGATGTGGGCCCCGGAGCCCCAGTGTCACGTAGGCTGAGATTAGCAATCCTGTCCCCAGTGAAGGTGGCTCCCCTCTGGATAGTCCCTGAGCCTTGTCCCCCCCCTGCCATTCCACCACCCTCCATACTCCTCCACGGCCCTGCCAGCCCTCTGCACCTGTGGCTCTCTCTAGGTTTGGAGGCATTGCTGACACTGGAAACAAACAGCCGCCTGGCGCAGCACACGAAACACTCCTTTCATCTCCCAGTGTTCTGGGCCTCCATTGTTACTGTATGGAAGTAATTTTTATTCATACATATAGCGGCTGGAACTAATATTAGAGACCAAAGCAGGGCATTATGAATGTGTAGTGGAAAAAGAGATCATAAAAACTATAGTGTAATTTGTTGTGAATATGTGGACACATACAGGGCATGTACAGTCGTGGCCAAAAGTTTTGAGAATGACACAAATATTAATTTCCACAAAGTTTGCTGCTTCAGTGTCTTTAGATATGATTGTCAGATGTTACTATGGAATACTGAAGTATAATTACAAGCATTTCATAAGTGTCAAAGGCTTTTATTGACAATTACATGACGTTGATGCAAAGAGTCAATATTTGCAGTGTTGACCCTTCTTTTTCAAGACCTCTGCAATCTGCCCTGGCATGCTGTCAATTAACTTTTGGCCACGTCCTGACTGATGGCAGCCCATTCTTGCATAATCAATGCTTGGAGTTTGTCAGAATTTGTGGGTTTTTGTTTGTCCACCCGCCTCTTGAGGATTGACCACAAGTTGGGATTAAGGTCTGGGGAGTTTCCTGGCCATGGACCCAAAATATCGATGTTTTGTTCCTCGAGCCACTTAGTTATCACTTTTGTATTATGGCAAGGTGCTCCATCATGCTGGAAATGGCACTGTTCATCACCAAACTGTTCCTGGATGGTTGGGAGAAGTTGCGCTCTGAGATGTGTTGTGTACCATTCTTTATTCATGGCTGTGTTCTTAGGCAAAATTGTAATGTGAGTCCACTCCCTTGGCTGAGAAGCAACCCCACACAATGAATGGTCTCAGGATGCTTTACTGTTGGCATGACACAGGAATGATGGTAGCGCTCACCTTGTCTTTCTGGACAAGCTTTTTTTCGGATGCCCCAACATTCGGAAAGGGGATTCATCAGAGAAAATGACTTTACCCAGTCCTCAGCAGTCCAATCCCTGTACCTTTTGCAGAATATCAGTCTGTCCCTGATGTTTTTCCTGGAGAGAAGTGGCTTCTTTGCTGCCCTTCTTGACACCAGGCTATCCTACAAAAGTCTTCGCCTCACTGCGGTGCAGATGCACTCACACCTGCCTGCTGCCATTCCTGCAAAGCTCTTACTGGTGGTGCTCCGATCCCGCAGCGAATCAACTTTAGGACACGGTCCTGGAGCTTGCTGGACTTTCTTGGGCGCCCTGAAGCCTTCTTCACAACAATTGAACCGCTCCCCTTGAAGTTCTTGATGATCCGATAATGGTTGATTTAGGTGCAATCTTACTGGCAGCAATATCCTTGCCTGTGAAGCCCTTTTTGTGCAAAGCATGATGTTGACACGTTTTTCTTGCAGGTAACCATGGTTCCCAGAGGAAGAACAATGATTCCAAGCACCACTCCTTTTGAAGCTTCCGTCTGTTATTCGAACTCAATCAGCATGACAGAGTGATCTCCAGCCTTGTCCTCGTCAACACTCACACCTGTGTTAACGAGAGAATCACTGACATTGATGTCAGCTGGTTCTTTTGTGGCAGGGTTGAAATGCAGTGGAAATGTTTTTGGGATTCAGTTCATTTGCATGGCAAAGAGGGACTTTGCAATTAATTGCAATTTCATCTGATCACTCTTCATAACATTCTGGATATGCATAATGCCAACATACAAACTTGAGCAGGACTGTGAAAATTAATATGGTGTCATTGTCAAAACTTTTGGCACGACTGTACATCTAATTAGTATTTGGTAGCATTGCCTTTAAATTGTTTATCTTGGGTCAAACGTTTCAGGTAGCCTTACAAAAGCTTCCACCAATAAGTTGGGGTGAATTTTGGCCCATTCCTCCTGACAGAGCTGATGTAACTGAGTCAGGTTTGTAGGCCTCCTTGCTCGCACACACTTTTTCAGTTCTGCCCACACATTTTCTATTGGATTGAGGTCAGGGCTTTGTGATGGCCACTCCATTACCTTGACTTTGTTGTCCTTAAGCCAGTTTGCCACAACTTTGAAGTTGCTTGGGGTCATTGTCCATTTGGAAGATGCATTGCGACCAAGCTTTAACATCCTGACTGATGTCTTGAGATGTTGCTTCAATATATCCACATAATTTTCCTCCTCATGATGCCATCTATTTTGTGAAGTGCACCAATCCTCCTGCAGCAAAGCACCCCCACAACATTATGCTGCCACCCCCGTGCTTATGGTTAGGATGTGTTCTTCGGCTTGCAAGCCTCCCCCTTTTTCCTCCAAACATAACGATGGTCATTATGGTCAACAGTTATTTTTTGTTTTCATCAGACCAGAGAACATTTCTCCAAAAGTACAATCTTTTTCCCATGTGCAGTTGCAAACCGTAGTTGATTTTTTATGGCTGTTTTGGAGCAGTGCTTCTTCCTTGCTGAGCGGTCTTTTCAAGTTATGTTGATTAAGGACTTGTTTTACTGTGGATATAGATACTTTTGTACCTGTTTCCTCCAGCATCTTCACAAGGTCCTTTGCTGTTGTTCTGGGATTGATTTGCACTTTTCGCACCAAAGTACGTTCATCTCTAGGAGACAGAACGCATCTCCTTCCTGAGCGGTATGATGGCTGTGTGGTCCCATGGTGTTTATACTTGCGTACTGTTGTTTGTACAGATGAACGTGGTACCTTCAGGCATTTGGAAATTGCTCCCAAGGATGAACCAGATTTGTGGAGGTCTACAATTGTTTTTCTGAGGTCTTGGCTGATTTCTTTTGATTTTCCCATGATGTCAAGCAAAGAGGCACGGAGTTTGAAGGTAGGCCTTGAAATACTTCCACAGGTACACCTCCAATTGACTCAAATTATGTCAATTAACCTATCAGAATCATCTAAAGCCATGACATAATTTTCTGGAATTTTACAAGCTGTTTAAAGGCAACTGTACATAGCAGATCAGTGCCACCATGACAACACTTCAAATCAAACTTTATTTGTCACATGCGCCAAATACAAGAAGTTTAGACTTTACCTTGAAATGCTTACTTACAAGCCCTTAACCAACAGTGCAGGTCAAGAAGAAGAAAATATTTACCAAGTAGACTAAAATAAAAAGTAACACAATAAGAATAACAACTGTCACGTCGGCATAAATGATTCGGGAGACAGGCGCAGGAATGCGTAATAGGGTATTGTATTGTACCCACATTACGGGATGAAGACCAAGAAACCAAAGGGCACACGCATACACGTACTAATCAATGGGAATAGGGGACAGGTGTGCGTAATGAAAGTTCCAGAGGGATCCGTAACAATAATGAGGCTATATACATGGGGCACCGGTACCGAGTCAGTGTGGGAGGGTAAAGGCTAGTTGAGGTAATCCGTACATGTAGGTGGGGGCGAAGTGAATATGCATAGGTAACAAACAAACAGAGAGTAGCAGAAGTGTACAAAGGGGGGGGTCAATGTAAATTGTCCGTTGGCGATTTTATGAATTGTTCAGCAATCTTATGGCTCGGGGGTAGAAGCTGTTGAGGAGCCTTTTGGTCCTAGACTTGGCGCTCCGTTACCGATTGCCGTGCGGTAGCAGAGAAAACAGTCTGTGACTGGAGTCTCTGACAATTGTATGGGCTTTCCTCTGACATGGCCTATTATATAGGTCCTGGATGGGAGGAAACTTGGCTCCAGTGATGTACTGAGCCGTACGCACTACCATCTGTAGCGCCTTACGGTCAGATGCCGAGCAGTTGCCATACCAGGCGGTGATGCAACCAGTCAGGATGCTCTCAAGGGTGCAACTGTAGAACTTTTTGAGAATCTGGGGACCCATGCCAAATCTTTTCAGTCTCCTGAGGGGGAAAAGGTTTTGTCATGTCCTCTTCACGACTGTCTTGGTATGTTTGGACCATGATAGTTCGTTGGTGATGTGGACACCAAGGAACATGAAACTCTCGACCCGATCCACTACAGCCCCGTCGATGCAGTGGGGGCCTGTTCGGCCCACCTTTCCTGTAGTTCACGATCAGCTCCTTTGTCTTGCTCACATTGAGGGAGAGGTTGTTGTCCTGGCACCACACTGCCAGTCCTCTGACCTCCTCCCTATAGGCCATCTCATCGTTGATCAGGCCTACCACTGTTGTGTCATCAGCAAACTTAATGGGGTCGTGTTTGGCCACCCAGTCGTGGGTGAACAGGGAATACAGGAGGGGACTAAGTACTGAGGGGCCCCAGTGTTAMRGATCAGTGTGGCAGACGTGTTGCCTACTCTTACCACCTGGGGACGGCCCGTCAGGAAGTCCAGGATCCAGTTGCAGAGGGAGGTGTTTAGTCCCAGAGTCCTTAGCTAAGTGATGAGCTTCGTGGGCACTATGGTGTTGAATGCTGAGCTGTAGTCAATGAACAGCATTCTCACATAGGTGTTCCTTTTGTCCAGGTGAGAAAGAGCAGTGTGGAGTGCGATTGAGATTGCATCATCTGTGGATCTGTTGGGGCAGTATGCGAATTGGAGTGGGTCTAGGATGTCCGGGATGATGCTGTTGATGTGAGCCATGACCAGCCTTTCAAAGCACTTCATGGCTACCGACTTGAGTGCCACGGGTCGGTAATCATTTAGGCAGGTTACCGTCGCTTCCTTGGGCACAGGGACTATGGTGGTCTGCTTGAAACATGTAGGTATTACAGACTCGGCCAGGGAGAGGTTGAAAATGTCAGTGAAGACACTTGGTCCGCACATGCTATGAGTACACGCCCGGGTAATCTGTCTGGGCCAGAGGCTTTGTGAATGTTGACCTGTTTAAAAGGTTTTGTTCACATCGTTCACATAAAAGGCATTTATCTCGTCTGGTAGGCTCGCCGTCACTGGGCAGCTCGCGTCTGGGTTTCCCTTTGTAGGCTGTAATAGTTTTCAAGCCCTGCCACATCCGACGAGCGTCAGAGCCAGTGTAGTAGGATTCAATCTTAATCCTGTATTGGCGCTTTGCTTGTTTGATGGTTCGTCTGAAGGCATAGCGGGATTTCTTATAAGTGTCTGGATTAGTCTCCCGCTCCTTGAAAGCGGCAGCTCTGGCCCTTAGCGCGATGCGGACGTTGCCTGTAATCCATGGCTTCTGGTTGGGATATGTACGTACAGTCACTGTGGGGACGACGTCATCGATGCACTTATTGACGAAGCCGATGACTGAGGTGGTGTATTCCTCAATGCCATTGGATGAATCGAACACATGCTGTGGAGGATTTGCATATCACACATTCCATATCCTTGACATCAATCAGTTGTCGTGTTTTTAGAGAGCAGCAACATTTCTTCCATTCTTCCATTCCATTCTTCCATTAGAAAACATTCTGTGCAAAGTTGTATGGCTTCCTGGAATATATAGGGAGAATCTCAACTGCATTCTCCTCGCATCTTCTCTCCTTGCCTCCTTAAAACCCATTGGATGAGAAAGCCAATGGTCCCACCTCTCTGACCTTCTCCTCAAATCTAATCACATTTTATTTGTCACATACACATTTTTAGCGGGTGTAGCGAATTGCTTCCTCCGATGAGTTTTGAGGAGGAGGCGAGGAGAGCGGACGAGTGGAGTATGCAATTGAGGTTCTCCCATTATATAGTATAGAAAGGCTGTGGGTAGTCTTTGAAAGAGATGCGGGCTGGAAAATTGAGTTTATGATTAGTAGTACCTCTCCCTTTATCAGCCTGGGTTTCCACACTGGAGGAAGTAGCACTGTCAAAGCACTACAAATAAAGCACTCCAGAGGTGTGGTCAGAGGGTGTGTCATTGTTATTAGCCTAGCTAGCTACATTTACAACCCTCCAGATTCATCACCGAGTAGTCAGAATCCAAGGAGATATTACTGCACCCGTTTTCTCCACATCCTTATCTCTGACTTGTATTCTGTTGTTCAAACCACAAGTGTATCAGAGTTTCCAGGCGTGAATAACCTATGACGTCTCAACTGTACTAACCTCACATGACGTCATTCGAAAGGAAGCCGTCCCTATATGGTAAACCCTGGAGGCGTGAACACTTCATACAGTTGAATGTACTTTACCGCCCACTAATTATTTTACAGATTTCATGTTATTGCCTCGTGCTACCTGACTGTTTGTCACATCAAAGCATGCTCACTATGTTTTATGTATCAATTGCAGTGATACCTGTTTTCAAAGACAGAAAAAACAGAGTTAAAATAAATGTTCTACATTCAGGGATGATCAAAAGCCCAAAACAATAATATATTGATGATACTTTCCTTACAATCAACATGACGAGCACAAGGCTCTATCTGTAAAAAGAAAGTTCTGAACCTTTATCGGTTTGAATGGTGTCAGCAATTTTTATCTTGTATTCTTTTGAACTTAATTAAAAACATGAATTGGGGTATTTAGAAAACGATATGTGTAGAGAACATTGAACAGAACAATAACCCTAACCCTAACCCCAGAACAATAAAATGCAGATAGAACCTTATAGTCCCAAGCTCTCAATGATTTGTTTCCCCTGAAAAGAAATGCACAGTGCTTTCAGAATGAATTGTCTAATTCACACTGAACACTAGTACAGGCTTGGCTCGGTTCGGCCCTACAGTGTCTATCTACCCGCTCGCCTCTACTCTCATTCCATCTTTTACAGGTCCCTCTCTCTGTGTCACACCTGTTCTGTTCCTGTGGGTTTTCTCTTTGTGAGCTTTGAAGGGAGTGAATCCAGATGATTGTGCTGAATACATCAGTAAATTAGCCTCCGACTTGTGGCTTGAATGTTTCTGTCAGAACAAATATCTCATTAAGCTCTCTTTACACTGTGTGTGTGTGAATGTGTGCACATGTGTGAAGCCATTCAGTACTTCAAAATGCACAGAGTCCGAATTGAGTCATCAAAGAAGCCTTTATTGTCGGCTACTGTAATCATCAATGGAATGCTCACCGCTCAACCTGTGTCCCACATGATTCCCAGTTTAAAGGCAGAGCTGTCAGTGTAGGAGTTGGACTTGGCAGTGGTATCAGTAACTTTAGATGTATAGTCAGCCATTTGAAATGACTGAGGCATCAGTGAAGCTACTGCTACATTAACATGATGTAATAGCCAGCAGGAGTCAGCTTAGCAATGATAAACACCCACACAACCCTTTCCACAGGATCACTAAGGTCTACCTTTAGACCTAAACACTGACAATACCATGGCCTAATATGACTGTGTCCATGGTAAAGTAGCATTTGATAATAATGATGGATTTGGTTTATATTAAGCTTTTCCAATGCCAACGGCACTTTACATTGTTAAGGGGAAACTAACATACTGTACACGTTTGTCTGTTTCCTCCCCAGAGACTGACGTGTTTGGAAAGCCCCCCTGCTATGAGGAGGCTGTTCTGATGGAGGACCCCCCTCCTCCCTACTGTGAGGTGCTGGCTGACAGCCGGGGGGGCACAAACATCAAGCCCTCCTCCCGGACCTCCAGGCTGGAGCAGCAGGAGACTGAGACCTCCAAGACTCTTCCGGTCACAGTGTTCTCAGAGCGGGGCTACTCCTCCCTGATCCGCCTGCCCACTGCCCGACGCTGGGACTCCCTGGGGCACCTGCTGTCTACCATGGACCTCAACCACAACACCCTCCCCACGGAGCCCCTCTCCCTGCAGGCCCAGGCCACTACAACCATGCCCCGCGAGGGCCGGACTCACACACAGCCAGAGCTGGGGCTGAGAAGTATCCAGGGGCTCAGGCGGCTAGAGCAGAGCTGTGGCCTGCCCACGTCCTTCCCTCTGCTGGGTCGCAGCACGGCTGTGTAAGCCTGAATAATCCTCCTGGAGGTGGGGGTGAGGCTGAAGCTAAGGACGCTGGGTTGAGGTGGAGAGGCGTTGAGTTGGGTTTGAGGAGGGGCGTCTGGTTTGTAGAGTTGGACTGATGGAATGGGTAGAGGAGGAAAAACACCTTTCAGACTCCCAGCAGCCAGAGGTGTTGTTCTCTGCAGTGAGATGAGGACAACCTTTCAAAAGATGACYTATCTGCCTTCCCCTCATCATCCCTCTTTTATCTGGCTTCGTCTCCCTCCATATCTGTCTCTATTCTCCATGGCTCGCAGTCTGATGCAGAGTAGCTATTACACCGAGTGTACAAAACATTCGGAACATATTCCTAATATTGAGTTGCAACCCCTTTTGCCCTCATAACATCCTCAATTCATCGGGGCATGGACTCTACAAGGTATCGAAAGCATCCACAGGGATGCTGGCCCATGTTGACTCCAATGCTTCCCACCATTGTGTCAAGTTGGCTGGATGTCCTTTGGGTGGTGGACCATTCTTGATACACACGGGAAACTGTTGAGCGTAAAAAATCCAGCAGTGTTGCAGTTCTTGACATACTTAAACCTATGCGCCTGGTACTTACTGTACTACCATACCCCGTTTAAAGGCACTTAAAACTTTTGTCTTGCSCATTCACSCTCTGAATGGCACACATACACAATCCATGTCTCAATTGTCTCAAGGCTTAAAAATCCCGGTGGTGGAAAAAAGTACCCAAATGTTATACTTGAGTAAAGGTAAAGATACTTTAATAGAAAATGACTCAAGTAAAAGTCACCCAGTAAAATACTACTTGAGTAAAAGTCTAAAAGTATTTGGTTTTAAATATACTTAAGTATCAAAAGTAAATGTAAWTGCAAACATATACTTAAGTATCAAAAGTAAAAGTATAAATAGTTTCAAATGTCTTATATTAAGCAAACCAGACGGCATCATTTTCTTGTTTTTTAAATTTACAGATAGCTAGGGGCATGCTCCAACACTCAGACATAATTTACAAACAAAGCATGTGTTTAGTGAGTCCGCCAGATCAGAGGCAGTAGGGATGACCAGGGATGTTCTCTTGATAAGTGTGTGAATTGGACCATTTTCCTGTCCTTCTGAGCATTCAAAATGTAACGAGTACTTTTGGGTATCAGGGATGGAGTAAAAAGTACATAATTTTCTTTAGTAAAAGTTGTCAAAAATATAAATAGTAAAGTACAGATACCCMAAAAAACTACTACTCAAGTACTTTACACCACTGAAAAATCATTATTTAACCTGTCTCCTCCCCTTTATCTACACAGATTGAAGTGGATTTAATAAGTGACATCAATAAGTGATCATAGCTTTCACCTAGATTAATCTGGTCAGTCTGTCATGGAAAGGTGCTCCTAATGTTTTGTGCACTCAGTATATGAGTCTGCTGTTGCCATGGCTCCCTGGAACTGCCTGTTGCCCATGATGCCTTGGCCCCCTAGCGACTCCAGGTAGAAAGACCTCTAGGAGCTCTGTGTTGCTCCTGTTGTATAACATTAACAGTGAAGGACCAAGAGAGTTGCTGAATTCAGTAGCTATCGCCCTGCTCTGAGAATTGCGATGTGCAATGGAAACATTGTTTTGAATTGAAAAAGCTCTTCTCCATCATTACTGTCATATCTTCAAGATGTTCTGGGACTATGTGGACTATGAATATCAATTTAATAAACCACAGCTGGGGATTGTTGCTCCTCKGTGTACAAATGACTGTGTGCGTGTGTGTGTGTGTGTATGTGTGCGTGCAAGCAAGTGTATGGTTGTGCGTGTGTGGTCTAGCTCCTAAATCATTAGTCCAATCAAGTACAAAGGGAGACAGCAGCCTTTTTTCCAGCAGGAATAAGTTCCCTCTATCTGAAGAATTGAAACCCTTGTATAAATAATTCATAATGCTAATCATAAGATTTCCTTTCTCTCCCTCTCTGGGTTGTAAATTACTTCCTAATGGTTGCTATCTGTCCATCAGTGAAGCGGTTCATCGAGATTGTAAATCCATCTCTCTCTTTCTCTCCCTCTCAAGCTACTCATCAGGCTAGATGTGACTGTGAAACACTCCTTCACATTGCCATGCGGGTGCTACAGTACATACAGCAGACACCATTACAGAAAATTGAAACCGTCATGGTAGCGAAGCAAACCCATCACCATGCAGCAATTGCAGACACAGGATTTTCGTTCCTTTTTTCCTCAAATATTATTTAGCTATTCATGGCTTTCTCTCTCTCGCTCTCTCATAATATCTGACCCCTTCTCTCGGCACCACTGGTGTTTTGAATGACATTCAGACAGCTCCTCTTAGTAGAGCTTTGGAAAACACTTCTCGCTAGTCATTTCCATCTGATTCTGACGAGGAACTCTAGCCTAGTGCTGAAGCATAAGTGTTAAATCTAATAATTCCCAATAAGGAATGTATAATTAGCATACACCCTTGGAGGGGGGGGGGGGGTCACTCACAATCAATTATATCTTGGGAATATTGTTTCTGTTTTCAAACATTTTTCACAGCTAGTGTGATTAAGCGCTGAATTCAATCCGTAGCGCTGATGATCAGCGTTACAGCATGATTACATT
The DNA here is from genome assembly GCF_002910315.2 of Salvelinus sp. IW2-2015. Classification (NCBI taxonomy): domain Eukaryota; kingdom Metazoa; phylum Chordata; class Actinopteri; order Salmoniformes; family Salmonidae; genus Salvelinus; species Salvelinus sp. IW2-2015. Next base: position 39,300,623 of record NC_036860.1, on the reverse strand, counting down.
TAAAGGCAATGTTCCCCGTCAGCGGAGACTGCATTCACAGTAAACCCTGCATATGTCGGCTTAATCTGAAATTACCTTCATATTTTGATCACGCAGTCGTGCCCCAGATGCTTTTGCAGGGGACAAATCTGAAAAATCATTAGGAAAAATGAGTGAGATATGAACAATAGTACGTTGATTGCATCAAGGCCAAAGTATTTCCTTCTGAATCCATCCAATACGGGGCCCCTTTACTACCCTTCTCAGCCTATTAGGAACCATGTTACCCACCAAGGTCCACCTCTTTGTTATTAGCTGTTATGTAACCCAATTCAATCACATTATGTAACCACTGAAATTAATGCATTATTTGATGGGCTTACCTGGCAGTACCCTTGAGATGCTTGAACAAATTAGGAAGCTTGTCAGCTTGGTTCGGTCCTCAAGGACGCTCGAGTTAGGGTATTGGATTGGAGGTCTTCAATCCAAGGAACACCACCATTACAGGTTATAGCAGGTTATACAAATGTGCAGGTAGGGAACATACAGTACCCAACAGAAGGAGAGAGATGGAGACACAGGAGGGGAAGAGAGAGAAAAAGGGGTGAGAGGAGAAAGAGAGCATGAGAGAAAGCTACTTGAGGCCATTCCTGTAAATAGAGATAATGTTATTACTGAGGGGTAAAAAAAAGTATTGCAGTTTGAAGCGAGGGGCAATAGGGGAATGTCAAAGAGCACTTATTTATATATTAAGGTAGTTGTGGTTATCTTGTGAAAATCTCAAATTGAGGCAGTCCATTAAGTTTATTCCAGATGCTGTTTTTTTTTTTTTTAACAGTATACAATTGCATTTAGACAATCATTTTGAGAGCTTAGGAGTTTTCCTTTTTTGGAACAATCAATTTAATGGCCCCTGAATGTACAGATTCATGAKATAAGTGTAACTGAAAATGAACACTATTTAATTTGAGGTGTTTCTATCCATGCTTGAATGTAGAAGTAATGTTAAATATTATTTTGCCAAATGTTTTGTCTGTTTAAATCACACAACATGTCATATACAGTCTTCTTGATTGATTGACAATTGCTTCTGAGCTGTCATGCCTTGATTCCAGTCGCTTATTTAATTGTACAACTGTTATTTTGTTTATGCGGTTTTCATTTTCTCTTTCCCCTCCTCCGCCACAGAAGGAAAAGACAGAGGTGTAAACTGTCATCCTTCCTCTGTTGGCCTACGTGTTGCTTGGCAACCACCAGGCCAGAGTGCTAGCTCAGAGTCTGTTTACATAGAGTGAATGGGAACGCCAGCTGTGTGGCCAGTGCTGAACATAGTCAGAGCACAATGGATATGGGCCACTGGGCTAGGTTACATGGCTTCTAGCTACTAGTGTGGGACTGGGACTGTCAGTAGTGTCTGACGACTGACAGAGTTTCCCATCTCCTAACCCAGGGGTCGCTCAACACAGTTGGAACTAGACCCATAATCATAGAGAATGAGAGGCCTCTAGTGGCCAAAAGGTATTAGCATTTGCAGCGCCATTGAGGGCTTCCACCACTTTAATGTAGTCAACTGGGTGGGACTTCCAACTTCCTTGGCTGGTCCATCCCGGTGATCCTGTTGGAGTCATGTCCAACCGGGTTATGAGGAGGGATCAGTCAATCGTGAAGAAGAAACTGGACTACTTCAAAATGGAGATTGCTTTAATAGGGCTGCCTATGCTGTCACAGATGCTTTAATGGTACAAAGATGAGTCCTCTACCTCTGTGCCCGGGTACATCCACTGTCTAGCTGGCAATGTGGCAGCCATTTTGAGGAGCTTAATAAAATGCCCTGATAGAATGGACCGTTCCTCTAACATTGGGTTGGCATCACTGTGGTATATCCATCATTTGAGGAATTCAGACAGACATTTATTTACCATCCAAGGAAGCATATCGGTCCAGACAGGCTACAGATTGATATGGCTTATAGCAGGACGTGGCCCTGCCATAGTATGGACTCTCTGTGACACCTCACAAATACATACCTGTTCCGCTGTGACTGTCTGTACAGCATGTAGCATGCAAAGTGTTCTGTATACATCTGACTGCAGGAGCTGTTCTCTGTTAGTCACTCCTACATCTGCTGCTACTACTGTATTGTATGGAATGCATAGCAAAAATGTCCCCCTACTACCTATATAGTACTTTTGACTAGGGCCCATAGGAACTATATAGGGAATAGGGTGCCATTTGGGACGCAGCCTATGTGTTCTATGTATACCTGTGAGAAAGGGTCTTCATAGAACCATACCTGGACTAAGTCAATGGTACCAACATCTCTTTAATAAAATGCAGTTGAATAAAAATAGATTCAAAACAAACATGACAAGTGGCTTTGACAGACTTGTGTTTCAATGTTGCTGGATGTTTTGTGTTCATGATCATACCTGCTTTGAAGAGATTATTTGATTGCTAAATCATTTAAATGTAAAAAAAAAAACAATATATGCTATAAGATTCCCTGACCAAGACAGATGTCCTTTTAGTCACATTGCAGGGATGCCAATGTTCATTCTAATGTTCTATTTAATTCTATGATGCTAGCATTTCCCTCTGCACTTCCTCCTTAAGTCATGATAATATTTCAGTGCTCAAGTGCATTGGATTTTATTTAATTATAATTGGATTTTATTTAACTAGGCAAGTCAGTTAAGAACAAATTCTTATTTTCAATGATGGCCTACCGGGGAACAGTGGGTTAACTGCCTTGTTCAGGTGCAGAATGACAGATTTTTAGCATGTCAGCTCAGGGATTCGGTCCAGCAACCTTTTGGTTACTGTCCCAATGCTCTAACCACTAGGCTACCTGCAGCCCCAATTGTACAACTGGATTGGGGAGAAGTGGGCAAAAAAATAAAAAWWTWAAAAATAAATCAAAACTCTGAAGTCATCGTTTGGAGGTTTTTAAGTCTTTTATTAACATACATCAGCACTTAGCATGTCACAAAAGATCTTGCGCTTATTTAAAAAACAGAGTGTGAGAAGCGGACGCAAAAGAGGGAAGAGAATCTTTTTATTTCTATCTTTTAAATAAAAAGAGACCAGTTAAGACAAGGAACAGCTAAGCCTTGCTTTGGGGCGAGTATTAGGGGTAGTAGTAGTAGAGTAGTAGTCTCCTAGTAGTGCAATAGGGAGAGAATAATAATCACTAACCAGGAGGTTATCAGAGGGAAGAAGTAAACATTGAAATTATGTGGAAATGGTGTCAGTTACTGCTAAAGATGCAGGTTGGTCGGCTCTTACCAAGCATTAGGTGATTCTCATATACAGAAAAGGCTGCGAGGGATATGGTATCCCACCACGACTCACATTTCAAATCTCTCTTCAAAGAAACTTCATTTAAAAATCTCACTCAATCCCACAACGAGCCTCAATTCAAAGTGTCATAATCATAAGGGCCACAATAACAAACAAAAAAAAGTGTTAGTCGATCATTAGTTGTATATTACTAAATATCAAACGCTATTTACAGAACAAAAAAACGACATTGTTTTTTTTCTTTCTTATTGCTTGCTGGTTCCCACTCAGAACTCTGTGGTAAGAACAGAGAGATAGAACAATATAGAACTGTTCTATCTCTATGAATAAAAATGACAGGATTTATTTAGAATCAGATCAGAGGTGTGGAATCTCAGAAATGACACTACCCTTGAACAGTAACAATAAGAAACAACCTCTAGATCATATGAAGGAAGACTGAGACAGACAGTCTGCAAGCCATGTGGGGCGGGGGGGGGGGGGGGGGGGGGGTCACGTCAATAACCATCTGTTCTAAACATTGGAGCATTAATAACATTAATAAAAGAGGATAATGAGTCTTGATGATCAAAATCATTTCTAAGGCCTACTGGCGAAGCTAGTCTACTGTACTGTTTCTCATTTAGACTGTAGGGGTCAAATCAGAACTGAGATGACTGGGTGAAAGTCAAGCAGGGAATGAGACCTGTACAAAAACAACATAGTCCCAACGGTAGAATTACAATAGTGCCTCTGAGGCCATCAAGGGGGCGTGCATGTGAACTACATCATTTTAAAAGAAGGACGAGGGAGATTTAAACAGATGGAATGCAAAAGAGTGAATTTGTGTCTACTGAAAATAAGGGTATCGTGTTATAAAGCAGAGACTACAGTGGCAGCTCTCCAACAACCTTAGTACAAGACGCACTGTTCCGTTCATAGTGCCACAACGTGTGACGAATGTCCTCGTTCCCATCTGAGTACTCTAGATATAGTTATTGCCTAGTTTTCACTGGAGACGTAACAAAACGAGACTACAGCTATGGCCATGATTCAAAGATCCTGAATATTCATTTCTAGTACACTTTTAATAGGTAGTAAAAAACATACACATTTTCCTCTTGTCTGATTTTCTGCTGGGATAGCAGTAATACTTTCCCAGCAGAAAAACAGACTAGGGGAAAATGTGTGTATGCCAACCATCACAACAATAAGAAACTACGATAGATATTCCTTTTCAAAGTGACTTGCACATATATATATATATTTTAGGGTTTTACTATGATATAGTACAATAGTACTGCTATCCCAGCCTGTACTATGATGTCCGCCATGCCTTTGTCTGGTTCCCCGCTCCTCCTCTATCTGCCTACAGTGGATTACGAGTAAGGCCCCATGGCCAAACTGACACATTGAAATATTCAGGATTACACTTGGCACCATTTCCTCTCTGATCCCCCTCACCCTTCCCCCAGGCACCGTGCCCACTTTTATCCCCAACCAGCTACCCAGAATGGGAGGGGTGAGGTTAGGTCCCCTAGGCCTCAGGGGAGAGGGCCAAAGCTAGGGCCAGAGCAGGGCAACTCTTGGCACTAGGGAGGGTGGAAGGTGGGTCCCAGGGTTGGGGGAGAGGGGGCTGTGGTAGGAATAATTGTGATTGGTCACAAAAGGGTTTGCTCTACCTTTTAATAGGCTACCTGTCTGGTACAGGGGTCATATCTGCTGTAAAAGACACAGACGTGAGCTACTGAGCTGTGTGTATAAGTACGCAAGAAAGTAGTTCTCACTCCCTGCTATTTACTCTGCATAGCAAATAAGGAGAAATCTAAGAAATAAATAAAAAAACAAAAAAACAAGAGCTCATCAACCAATTAGCATCTCTAACAATAACTCGACAACCTTTTCGGCGGCTAACATTTTTTTGCTTTATTCTAGAACATTATACAGATTTTTTTTTTAATGCAAGACTTATTATTACTTTAAAAAAAAATCAGTTTGGTCGTTGATGATGCGTTGTTTCTACTTCCCTCCACCGGACTGTACTACTCCGCCATCGTCTAGTCGCTGTCCTCCATTACAGGGTCCGTGTCCCAGCACGTGATGTCAATCTCTGTACACACACAGTGCATAGATAAACATCCACAAATCCACTGGGTCAATCTTTGCACACACACACGCTTTAGTATTTTCATCAAGGGTGTCTTAAAATATGTCACAGAAGGGGGCAGAAACAACCACATACCGTAACCATCATCATACATCAGACTGTCTTCAAGAAGAAGTGTGACAGCAGTTCTTAAATAATGTGTTTCTGACTTTGCCAAACATGACGCTCTCTCGCTCACCTGGTGGCTTGTTATAAAACACTGGCGTTGGGGTCATTTTAGCAGAGCAGTCCTCCTCCTCCTGCGATTGGCTGAAGTAACCCTCGCTCGCCTGCACAGGCAGACAGATTAGTTAATAACAGTATTGTCTCAGCATATAGACATTTTCCTCCAGCTATGCCATCACAAGGGTACACGGTTCAAACAAATACTGCATGTACAGTACAGTTTGGGTTATCTTGGGGCAATTTGTATAATCCAGTGCTGTACTGTGTATCTCTGTGTGTCAATCTTTGTTCCATATCAGGAACACAGAACAGACTTCCATCCTCTCTCTCCTAGGTAACCAGTAGCACTCACTACTGCCGATGTAGAATGCATTTACTGCCACCTTGTGGCCCATAATATTATGACTTCAGAAAAAGGAGAGATGCAATACATGCAAACAAAGTAAACAATTCACAACAAGTCATAAACCCCACATGATATGAAATTCAAGCTGAAATACAGGAAAATGTGTTCAATGTTAATTACATTCTGGTTATCAAAGTAGTTTCAAAGTAASTACATGGCATAAGACTAACATAATGTCAAGTTCTGCCAAGTCATGTAATATTTCGTAATGACCTGAGTCCCTTCTTTGAGCAGCGTCTCCCCATTGGTCATCAGCTGAGTGWCATCTGAAGCATGCTGCAGTGCATGCTGGTAGCTCAGGGTCATATCGTGGGTCCCAGCCACGTCMACCAGGCTGGAGGGCTCGTCCTCAGCACCCCCGTGGCCCCCCGGGTAGAATGGTACGTCCCCCATCTCGTCAAAGCTCAGCAGGGGCTGGACTCGCCCTCCAGGAGGCAGGGCCTGAGAGGGGACGGAGCCTGTGGCAGGACTGCTGTCCCATAGGTCCACCAGGGGGTCTGCGGCGGTGGGTGCGGGAAGGGGCCTGAAACCTGAGAAGGGGTCGTAGTCGTCCGAGGTTGAGGACGGGGCTTGGGAGTCTGGGCGGGTCTGGGGGGCCACGCTCTGAATGGGCTTGGTGGGGGTGGACTCCTGGACTGGGCCTGGCTGCTGCTTCGGCTCACCTGGAGGGGAGGSAGAGAGGGAATGTTATCAAAAGTTGTTATCAATAAGCCCTGATAGGAGACAAAGCGAAACAGTCCAACGATCATACATTTTTAAAACAAACTATAGAAAGTTGGTTGCAATTTCAGTTTAATCCACCAGAAAAGACAGAACAAATAAAACAACAAATATTATGGTTAAACTCAAATATACTAATTGATAAAACTTTTTAAAAAACGGTACRATCTTTGTAAATTATATCATAAAGAGGACTGGTGGAGCTGTCACATGCAGCTGACCAAAATATATGGAAACGTCTGCTCTACCCAAAATTACAACCAACTAATTAAAGCATTACCGCAAAAGTGGAAGAGGCAAGTGGAAGGGGGAGAAAGAAAGGAACTTGTCTGTCGGCCCTGCATTAAAGACCAAAATTGTTTCAAGAAAATTGTGATAAAATAAACTGGTATACTTTTTTATTTAAGTGCCAAAAAAATGACAGCTGTGCCATACAGATTGCAAAATAGTTAGGAAGAGATTGAGTCAAAACTACTAATTTTTCCATTTAAATTATAATACAAAATTCATGCAACCAATAGAACGTTATATACAGTGCCTTCGGAAAGTACTCAGACCCCTTGACTTTTTCCACATTTTGTTACATTACAGCCTTATTCTAAAATTGATTAAAAGTTTTTTTAATATATATATATATTTTTTTTACAAATGTATAAAAAATAAAAATATATACACACATACATACATACATACATGTTACAAGTATTCAGACCCTTTAAATCAGTACTTTGTTGAAGCACCTTTGGCAGCGATTACAGCATTGAGTCTTCTTGGGTATGACACTACAAGCTTGGCACACGTGTATTTGGGGAGTTTCTCCCATTCTTCTCTGCAGATCCTCTCTCACACTGTCAGGTCGGATGAGGAGCATTGCTGCACAGATATTTTCAGGTATCTCCAGAGATGTTCGATCGGGTTCTAGTCTGGTCTCTGGCTGGGCCACCCAATGACATTGAGACTTGTCCTGAAGCCACTCCTGCGTTGTCTTGGCTGTGTGCTTAGGGTCGTTGTCCTGTTAGAAGGTGAACCTTCACCCCAGTCTGAGGTCCTGAGCGCTCCGGAGCAGGTTTTCATCAAGGATCTCTCTGTACTTTGCTCTGTTCATCTTTGCCTCGATCCTGACTAGTCTACCAGTACCTGCTGCTGAGAAGCATCCACACAGCATGATGCTGCCACCACCATGCTTCACCGTAGGAATGGTGACCGGTTTCCTCCAGACGTGACACTTAGCATTCAGGCCAAAGAGTTCAATCTTKGTTTCATTAGACCAGAGAATCTTGTTTCACATGGTCTGAGASTCTTAAGTTGCCCTTTGGCAATCCAAGGGGCTGTCATGTGCCTTATACTGAGAAGTGGCTTCTGTCTGGCCACTCTACCGTAAAGGCCTGATTGGGGGAGTGCTGCAGAGATATTTGTCCTTCTGGAAGGTTCTCCCATCTCTACAGAGGAACTCTGGAGCTCTGTCAGAGTGACCATTGGGTTCTTGGTCACCTCCTTRACTAAGGCCATTGTCCCCGGATTGCTCAGTTTGGCCGGGCGGCCAGCTCTAGGAAGAGTCTTGGTGGTTCCAAACTTCTTCCTTTTAAGAACTATGGAGGCCACTGTGTTCTTGGGGACATTCAATGCTGCAGAAATGTTTTGGTACCCTTCCCCCAGATCTGTGCCTCGACACAATCATGTCTCRGAGCTCTACGGACAATTCCTTCGACCTCATGGCTTGGTTCTTGCTCTGACATGCACGGTCAACTGTGGGACTTTATATAGACAGGTGTGTACCTTTCCAAATCATGTCCAATCAATTGAATTTACCACAGGTGGACTCCAAGTTGTAGACACATCTCTAGGATTATCAGTGGAAACAGGATGCACCGGAGCTCAATTTCTAATCTCATAGCATAGGGTCTGAATACTTATGTAAATAAGGTCTTTTTTTTTGTTTTAATAGATTTGCAAACATTTCTAAAAACCTGTTTTCGCTTTGTCAATATGGGGTATTGTGTGTAGATTGCTGAGGATTTGTATTTTTTAAATTTAAAATCAATTTTAGAATAAAGCTGTAACTTAACAAAATGTGGAAAAGGTCAAGGGGTCTGAATACTTTCCGAAGGCACTGGAGATGGGGGATACCGCCACCCTGGCTCTGCAGATTTTGCTGTGAAGAGACAGAATCATTAGATAATTTGTTTTGGTACTGTCCCATATGTAGCTTGTTTTTGGTCGCAGGTTCAGGAATGGCTGAAGAATTGAAACATTTACCTGGAGCTAACTGCAAATAGCACTGCTGGGGGATTTGAAAAGTCACACTCAATCGATCGATAATATAATAATACTCTTAGCAAAAAAAATTGCTTTCATTTACAATCTGTAGAAACTATGAGAATAGAAAGGTTCAGAACTTTTGTGAAACATCACAGCTGAAATATATATGGCAAATAAAAATCAAAAGTGGATAATGGTCAGAGACAGATGGGAGGGGTTCAGAGATAGATGGGAGGGGTTCAGAGATAGATGGGAGGGGTTGAATGGAGCTGAAGGATGGGACTAAAAACAAACAAAAGATAAATATTGTAAAATATACTGGGTCCGTAAAATGTACAGCGCATTCATTCCGAAAGCCTTATTTTAAAATGGATGACATAATCCCCCCCCCCCTCATCAATCTACACACACTACCCCATAGTCTACAGTATATGTATCAGAGTGCCACTGGGGCCTAGAGACATGAGAAGGGGAAGCCCAGCCATCTGTGAAGGCAAATGAGGCCTGGGCAAACACAGTCCCAGTGTGTGTGTGGGTGTGTGTGTTTTTGTATGGGATAAATAATAGCCAGGCTGTATCACAACCGGCTGTGATTGGGAGTCCCATAGGGTGGCGCACAATTGGCCCAGCGTTGTCCGGRTTAGGGTTTGGCCGGGGTATGCCGTCAATGTAAATAAGAATTTGTTTTTAACKGACTTGTCTAGTTAAATAAAGGTTCAATAAAAAAAAGTGCCAACAGAGCCAGGGCTCTCAATAGTTTTAAATGCTAACATTAACCATGTACAAAGTAGCCTATAGCAACATAATCAAACAGAAATCAACTATTTAAGTCCTTGTTAGGCCCCAGTATAACACAACCCTGTCCAGTCTTACCCCACTCGTTCCGGCTGTCATCCTCTGCCTCCTGGATGGGTGTGGTGACTATTTTAGGGATAGGCGTTGGGGACGTCCCCATGCTGTGGTCTGAGCTCCCTTCATCATCACCATCTGGAGGAAGGTCAGACAACACACATTGAGAGGGAAGACCACCAGAACTTCCCATAATCACCACCCAACATCACCATTGTGCAATACCTTCACTCACAATCAAAATGACACATTCAAATCACCAACACAAAACAAATACAGCACTACCCCACAATCAAAAGCACAAGCATGTTCAAAAATGTTACCAAACAACCAAATACTAAACACAGTCAAAACGCCACCACAAAATCACATAATGAACACAATGAAATACCACCATTGGTCACAATAAGCACAATCAGGCTAGCCTGAACACTGAATTCAATTTCACACTGGAGATGACAATGGTGTAGTTATTAATTTCAATAGCGACTTGAATGGTGCAACAGCAGCTGTATATCTGCTAAAGCACAAATGCAGCTGGGGATGAGATCATGTGATGCATGGGTGACATCACTGGCGGTGTTGAAGCGTTGGGTCCTTCCCAGCAGGCATTTGTGCATATAGCTGCAGCAACAGTGATATTCCCATGCATGAGCTGCAGCAACAGTTACTCCGTAAGGGCTATATCTTCTCTCCTCTACAATACACGGCCTTCAATCAGTACTGTAGGTAGAAGTTGCCCCTAACCACTGATACAGGTCAGAAATCCGATGATTATGATTAGTGCGGAGTTAAAGTAAACTAATCCTAGATCTGGGTTTAGGGGCATCCTTCAACACCTCGAGCAAAAAGACAGTCAGATCTTCATGGTGATGTTGTCTTGATCTAAACAACGAATTCACCTGAAAGCAGCAATAGTGTGTGGAGGATTACCTTTGTTTTTTGTCTTGACTGATATAACCGTGCCCCAGGATACATTGTGGATGTGTGTATTGTCCATCAAATTGACACATTAAGTGATTTGTGGATAAATCGGTTTTTCAGTCAGCTAGTGATTCTCTGCTGTCTGTAATGCACATTGCAAAGAATGACCTGGGAGATTTGACCTGAGGAGGGCGAATCTCGATGACAAAGAATGAATATCCATTCAACGAATAAACCCCAGCACATTATACAGGCTGATACACCAAACACAATTCCCTTCCATTCAATTCAGACCAGGAACTGCGGACACAATAACAGAACGTGCTCGTGATTACTAAGAGCCAAAGTACCAACAAACAAACCATTGATAATGACCAACATCACTGTGACTGAGAGCAACAGGACATAAAGATGACTGACTGGTGATGATATACAGTGACTACAGCATCTTGCTTTGGTGGGGTTCCCACTTCACTACTAATCTAGGGGTCTTTAAATACTAAGGAGAGGATAGGATATTGTCCCGTCCTTATCAAAGCTGAACCATTTATAAACACAGTTTCAATTTAAGGGGGGCAATATTTCACATGCAGAGGTGAAAAGTACAGGCTGAATTTCATGGTGGTATAGGAATCCATTTGCAGGAAAACTTTTATGACATATCTAGGGTGTTGGGTCTAGTAGGAACTAGTTGGAACTGGTTGGCCACCCTCACCAGAGCTGCCTTCACAGACAGACCACACAACATTATGAAAGACACAGTACAGTTCCAGTACAATACTCCACATAGGTCAGAGGTAACATCCATAACGGTCACACAGGGCCCACAACACAAGCCCAGAGACCACAGGCAACACAAATGAACGAGCAGCTCGACGGCGACACACACTCACAGGTCATAGTTCAGGAGGTACGCGAGGTATGTGTGTACGGGGCAGAGCATCACAGTCCAAGAGTAGCATGAGAGCAGAAACAGGGTAAGGAGAAGGGGGTAAAGGTGGACACGAAGTGAGATCGCCAAAACAAGTAATGAAGCATGGAACCTACTGTTTGCAGGTTTGGATAATTCTCCTCCAGGTGAAAGCCTGCCCAATAGGGTTTACTATGACTAGTCCCCTAACCATACTATCATCCCCACAACCCCTGGATAAAAGATCAGACCTCAGTGGACAACATAAACATTGCGACAGAGGAATAATGGAGTAAACATCATTGGCGTGAAGGGAATGGAAGACTTGAAGCCGTTGACAAGATAGTGTGTTAGTACGTTAGGGTAGTTAGTACTAAGATTCATTTGTGATAGGATATATAAGAGGCAATAGTAGGCAGAACTAAGGGCCATGATCAACACAGCTCTTTGATAGATACAGCCATCATCAAGGGGGCTCCCAAGTGGCGCAGCGGTCTAAGGCACTGATTTTCAGTGCTAGAGGCGTCACTACGTGTTGTTGTATGTGTCGAACTGCTTTGCTTTATCTTGGCCAGGTTGCAGTTGTAAATGAGAACTTGTTCTCAACTAGCCTACCTGGTTAAATAAAGGTGAAATAAATAAATACAATTAAAAATACATTTAAGAAAATCAGCAAGACAACTAAAAGCACAGTGCACCAGAGTGGGAGTGCAGAGAAAGAGGCCACACCAGGAGCGGGCTGACTGACTGACACAGCCTGTAATGGGATCTGTCATCACACTGGGAGGACTTTTAGCACAGGGCACCGTGGGTTTTAGCACACTGCACAGCCACTCATCTCCTACAGACAGTCCCAACAATGTCCACTTTACCATGGGTATCTATATCACATGCTCACCAAGGACTCAAAATAGAATAGAGCATGTCAGGCCCAGGTTAGCTAACAGTAGTGCTGAGCTAGCGGGGGTGAGAAAGGATGGGGTAGGAGAGAGGTCGAGTTTGCCACAGCAGCTTTAGGGTGGGGTTCGTGGTGAAGGATTGGGGGTGAGTGTCCTCTACTGTGGTCCTGTGAGGGTGGGTGGGGGGGCTGAGGGGGGGTCTCCATGTCCTCCCTGCTCCTCCTCCTGTACAGTACCTACCGGGTGCAGCGGGCTGCAGCCTCGCATGAGGCGGGGTGCAGAGGGGGGGCGGACTGGGCTCGCTGGGACTGTGCTGCTGCTTCAAAAACGGGCTGTCCAAACGGCCTGGTAACGGGCTGTCCAAACGGCCTGACAAAAGACAGGGCCCAGGGCGACACACACACACACACACGGAGCGACACACATACAGACGCAGGGAGGACAAGAAAAGACAAGATAGGGAGAGAGTGAGAGAGAGACAGAGGCGAGAGAGAGAGAGACAGGGGAGAGTAGGAGGAAGACAGGAAGGAGAAAGTCAAGATAAAACGAGGTAAGGCCCAAGAGGATCCCCGTGAGAAGTGAAGGATTGTGGGTGAATGGGCATGGTCCCATATAAACCCATTAGTGAGGAGAGAAGAGGAGACACCCAAGAGAGGTTCACGGAGGAAGAACAGAGGGAGACACCAGAGGAATAAAACGTACGGATGGATGAATGGAGAGACAGACGACAAGACAAATAGACGCACAACCATGAATCAAACCAAAGAAGTGAGGTCAAAGAGAGAAAGGAAGAGAGAGTGGTTAGTGTGATGACACACTGTGGACAAAGTAGTGATGTAGTAGAAATGAGAAGCACTGTTTTTTGAAGTTATCTTTGTCTCGCTGTTCTTCTGCACCAAGCTCATTAATGATGGAGAAAGGAACTGAACATAGATTCAGTTCAATATCTTCAGATGGAATGCACACAGCGGCTATAGTCCTTTATGAAAATATGCTGTTGCTTGTAGACAAAAACAGATTGTTTCAGGGAGATTCTTTGGTTGCTTGGGTTTGCAGGTGGACAGGAGTCTTCTTCAGAATGGAGACCCTCACTGAGTCAGGCACTTCTTACAGTTTCCATTCAGCTCCACCTGGCTCCTTTGTGCCAATTGTTATCCGCATCTATGTAGTCTGCAAGGGAACACTGCTAGAGAATCTGTCTCTCTTCTTCATCTGTCTTCAACTGGATTACTCCTCATCTTCATCTGAATTCTACTCCAACTGTTCTCCTGGCTTCCAGATCTCTGTGGGATATCCAGCTGTCTGGGTCCAAAGGGCTCTGTCCACTACCAGTGATAACAGACACACTGGGGGGACAGTACAGTACAGGGACTGAGGCAGGCGACGAGGTGAATGACAAGACGAATGGTGGTTTTGGTGACCTAAAGACATCCACCCTCCCTCCCTCCCTCCCTCCCTCTCCTCTGGTCTTACCGGCCCTGTGGATAGAGACAGGAGAGACGTCCACACCAGTGGTCACAGCCTTCTCTTTCTGCTTAAAGAACTCCCTGGGATTGTCCGCCCGCTGGGCAATCAGGGCTTTCGCCTCCTGTCAACAAACAGACATACAGTACAACATTAGACAACTAGAACACTCACACCACAAGAGCACACACACTCTCACACAGCATTTCTCTTACACACAGAGTCAAGAGACCCATATCCTAGTGTAGCCTGAGTTGTCCCACTAACACAGATCCAAAACCCAGGAGTACTACTGTCACAATGACACACACATACAGGCCATGAGTCTAAGATACRATGTGCTTTACTCTCGGTCTCAATTTACTAACACTGGAGAGAAGTGGGACACACAATCTTATATCATGGCAAAGTAAAGCAGGCTATAGTACAACAAATCAGTCATTTCAGTGACAGTGTGTTTTGTAGTAGCAGTGTTTGTATGCTGTTTTTTCAACCCACCTCCACTTCAGTCTCCTTCTTCTCTTTCTCCAGATCCTCATAGCTAGGTTCTGCTGTCTGCAGAGAGCGAGAGAGCACGAGAAAAACAGAGATACAAGGAGAAAGAGTATAAAGTTGATATCTTCTACATCTATCCAGCAGGGGGTAGCARAGCCTACATGTTTAAATCACAGTGATGTCATCCACCACTAGCAGGATTGCAGTATGATTGTCTGGAAACAACAATACAGAAGCATAAAAGATGTCTACCATTTCATACAGCCACATTAGTACATAATTACGTTCTCACTGCATGGCAGCCATCACAGAAACACAGACATATAAGCAGGCGTTCTCAGGGTTCTGAAAACAGAAGTATTGTTTTTGCAGGAAGTGAGTCTTAAAATAACAGTGGCTATAGTGGAATGGGAAGAGGAAGGAGATAAGTGAAAACATTGTTGGACCCAATATTTGGAGAATAAATCTTGTTTCATGTTGTGTCAGGGTTAAAATATTMATGTTGATGCTACTATTGAATTAAAGTAGGATTTTTTTTAAACAGGAAAGGTAATTCTTGATTCTTCTTAATTTTCTCCCCAGACAATATCAATGATTCATAACTAGTCTCAAAATTAGATCAGAAATTAACTCTAAAAGCAGACTGCCTCTTTCAGTGATGTGGAATAACTAAGGCAAGACCCTCTTTGGCACAGAACAAAGAGTATGCATACAGTACATACTCTGTTACTATACACACACACACACTTTCTTAAAGAGTACAAATACTGGCCATGGCTCTTACTACTGTATGAATTCAGGAAGTAAACGTAAATACATCTATTTTCAATGACCCCTCAATAAACGGTGGATTAAAAGATGTCAAAAGTTTTTAAAAAATTGAATTTTAAATAATAAAAAAAATCACTTCCTGAATTGACAGCCTTCAATTCAAATTGACCCCAGCCCTGACACACACTTACTATGAGGGGCTGGTTCCGTGTCCTCTCTTTGGCCTCCTCTTCCTCCTGTATCTTCTTTCTGCTCCACACACACAAAGTTACCACATGGACCAATCACAAGAGTTTACAGTGATACTTCACATTACCCATAAGACACGGCGGCCCACCTGTGTTCCTCAATTTGCCTCTCCCTTTCGCGGTACCTCTTCTCTCTATCCTCCTGCTCTTTCCTTTCCAGCTCCATCCTCTCCTCCTCGAAGCGTTGCCTCTCCTCCGCAACCTTCTTCCTCTCCTCCTCCTTTCTCAACTCTTCTTCACGCTGGTACACACAAAAGAACCAAGAAATATATTTTATTATTTGTTTAATAATTCAATAACTGTGCTGGAGTCTGGTGTAGCTTCCGACTTCCGGACCACATATGCCCCCTTGGCGACGGGGGTTCGAGCCCCTCTGTACCCCTCTCTACGTCAGTCTCCCTATCTGTACTGATATCTGTCCTGTCAAAAAATCTAATATTTAAGAAAAAATTATTCTAAATACTTCAATAATCCCTTTGAATTAGTAACTACATCATACAACATCAAAGACTGAAATGCAAAACAGAACACTTGGCTTTGGTCCTTCTATTGAGAGGAAGCTAAATCAACAGGCAATTTGTAAGTGGAAATCTACTCAGATAAAGTTGCATTTCAGAGTTGAGTCTAACTTGCAGAGGGCAAAGCCGCCCCCTCACAATGATTCAAATTCAAATAACCTAAAGGACAGACAGCAGTTGATGTCATATCGCATGCGTCTGTCTCATTGGCCAGTGGCAATGCTTCAGGAAGGGGACATGGTATGACTTTGTTTTGATCCTACTCCTACACACACTCAAATTGAAACCGCTATTCATGCTATCACTACTAGTCTGAGGAAAAGGTAGAGGGAAAAAAGACGAACGAATAACACTGCTGCTGCTCTTGTCTCCAGTCCTTGTTCCAGTCAAACCCCCCTCCCTCTTCTATCCCGCTTTTCCTTCCTCCTGACAGTTGGAATCATGTTCTTTCCTACCTTGGCTTGTTCCCAGAATTCCTCTCTATTGATCTTCTTCATCTCGATTTCTGCGTTGGTCTTGGTGTACACGGTGCCCTGAACATTCGTCCAATAGAGAAAGAGCAGAGGGAAACAGGAAGTGGTCGGTTACAACCATTCTTCAAAGAGCCACGGCACAGTTCTGTGCCCTCCAAATCCTATTCCACCCCACCACCCTGTAACCAACAGGGTCAGACTAGACATAGTGTCATATTTCTGTTCCACACACACCGTATCACTTATTGTACGCCACTACCTGGATATGAATTATATTAGTTATACAACTTTAACTTCTATCTATATCACGTATAAAGGGGGGAGTATCAGGCCGTTTACATTAAGAGCAAAGAAAGCACTAAGTGATTTATGATTCAGATGGAGAGAATAGTACAGCCTGTACTTGAACCCCTAAGGTGAGGGCCTTCAGAAAGTATTTGTACCCTTTGACATATTTCACACTTTATGTTACAGCCTGAAATCAACATTGATTAAATTAAATTGACACACAATACCCCATAATGACAGTGAAAACATGTTTAGAAATGTTTGCAAATTTATTGAACATGAACTGCAGATAAACTCAGAAGAAAAAAAAAGAAACGTCCCTTTTTCAGGACCCCGTCTTTCAAAGATAATTCGTAAAAATCCAAATAACTTCACAGATCTTCATTGTAAAGGGTTTAAACACTGTTCCCCATGCTTGTTCAATGAACCATAAACAATTAATTAAAATGCACCTGTGGAACGGTCGTTAAGACACTAACAGCTTACAGACCGTAGGCAATTAAGGTCACAGTTATGAAAACATAGGGCACTAAAGAGGCCTTTCTACAGACTCTGAAAAACACCAAAAGAAATATGCCCAGGGTCCCTGCTCATCTGCGTGAATGTGCTTTAGGCATGCTGCAAGGAGGCATGAGGACTGCAGATGTGGCCAGGGCAATAAATTGCTATGTCCGTCTGTGAGACGCCTAAGACAGCGCTACAGGGAGACAGGACAGACAGCTGATTGTCCTCGCAGTGGCAGACCACATGTAACAACACCTGCACAGGATCGGTACATCCGAACATCACACCTGCGGGACAGGTACAGGATGGCAACAACAACTGCCCGAGTTACACCAGGAACGCTCAATCCCTCCATCAGTGCTCAGACTGTCTGCAATAGGCTGAGAGAAGCTGGACTGAGGGCTTGTAGGCCTGTTGTAAGGCAGGTCCTCACCAGACATCACCAGCGCCTATGGGCACAAACCCACCGTCGCTGGACCAGACAGGACTGGCAAAAGGTGCTCTTCACTGACGATGTTATTATTATTCAATGTCAGCTTATTTTTGTACCCATCTACCAATAGATGCCCTTCTTTGCGAAGCATTGGAAAACCTCCCTAGTCTTTGTGGTTGAATCTGTGTTCGAAATTCACTGTTTGACTGATGGACCTTACAGATAATTGTATGTGTGGGGTACAAAGATGAGGTAGTCATTAAAAAATAAGGTTAAACACTATTATTGCACACAGAGTGAGTGCATGCAATTTATTATGTGACTTTTTAACCACATTTTTACTCCTGCTTTTTTCCCCAGCTTATTATTTTTTATTAATTTGTAAAAATTAAAAACGTAATTCCACTTTGACATTATGGGGTGTTGTGTGTCGGCCAGTGACAAAATAGAAATGTTATCAATTTTAAATTCAGCCTGTAACATGTGGAAAAAGTGAATACTTTGAGGGCACTGTGGATGCTCTCCACAAGGTTGTTCAAAAGTCCCAGTGTGACACTAAGCATGTTGAATACTAGAACCGCCTTTCCCATTGTCAAAAACACATGATCTAGTGCATTTTGTTAGTGTCATCTCAACCTTCAAGTTCTAGTTATTTGCCTCAACATGTGGTCATGTTTTGCCAACATTATCAGAATGTAATGCATCTTTAGCGTAGCGGCTAGCCTAACGTACTACTTCAGTTGTGTCCAGATAAACAGAGAGCGAATGAGGAAGGAGCCTGCTAGCTGTCCAGCTGAGTGACTCATTCCTTATTAACCTTCTAACACACAGTAAGGCCTATTGTCTCAGTTCCTAAACATGAACAATGCCTCGCTCAGAGGCCCGTTCCATCTCTTTCTCTTGCTTTTCTCTCTCCCTCTGTCGTCTCCCTCTCTGAATCTCACCCTCCCTCTCCCCCACTCTCTCCTCTAAAACAGTAACATGGCTGTAGCCTTGTGTCACACTAATAGAGAGCTCGAGGTCCTCCCGAGTGGGACTGCGGTCTAAAGGAACTGCATCGGCGTTACTACAGATCCAAATTCGATCATGGGCTGTGTCGCAGCCGGCCCCGGCTGGATGACCCATGAGGTGGCGCACAATTGGCCCAGCCACGTCCGGGTTAGGGGAGGGTTTGGCCGGCAGAGAAGTCCTTGTCCCATCGCTCTCTAGCAACTCCTTTGGTGGGCCTGGCACATGCACGCTGACCCGGTCACCAGTTGGACGGTGTTTCCTCCAACACATTGGTGCGAATGGCTTCCGGGTTAAGTGAGCAATGTGTCAAGAAGCAGTGCGGCTTGGCAGGATCGTGTTTAGGGGGACGCACGGCTCTCGACCTTCGCCTCTCCCGAGTCTGTACAGGAATTGCAGCGATGCGACAAGACTAACTACCAATTGGATATCACGAAATTGGGGAGAAAAAGGGAACACCCGCTCCCCTCTCCTGCCAGACTGTCACTCTTTCCCTTAAACCCATCTCTACTCCTTCAATAACTCTCTCCCTCTGCATCTATCCCTCCACCAACTCTCTCTCCATCCTTCTAATCCACCTCTCTCCTTATAGCTCTCCATTTTATCCTCCATCACCCCACCTCCTATCCACCCACCCATCCCACCCCTCTCTTGTACCACTCCAAGCTCTCCGTTCTCCTCCTCTCTGGTTCTCAGACGGCTGAGGACGGGGCTGGCCACCGAAGCCGTCCCATTGGTCAGTCTCTGTCCAATGGCGGATGGTTCGATGTCGTCCATGGTGCTGGCATTGACGATGATGTTGACTCCCTGCGGGCAAAAAAGCAAAAAACGCCTCTTCAATGGAAGTATACCCTTCCCCTTTAAATTGATTGTGTGAGATGGTATCCCACGGTAACAGGAGCAAGATCCCAGGGGTTATATTAGTGTCAGACTACAGGGCACAGGCCTCCTCTGACAACCTTTGATTGGGGAAACACACACACGCTTTAGAGCCACATGGCTGGAAGGATAAAATTGGTTATGTCATGGAGGGAGGAAGGCTAGAGATGGCCTAAGTGGATGCAAGAGAGAGAGGGAAAGAGAGGTCAAGAGAGAGAGGGAAAGAGAGGTCAAGAGAGAGAGGGAAAGAGAGGTCAAGAGAGAAAGGGAAAGAGAGGTCAAGAGGGAGAGGGAAAGGGAGGTCAAGAGGGGTGAGGGAGAAATGCATATGTGCCCCATGCCAGACTTATGCCAGACTGTTGATCGAAGCTAAAAGACAAACATCCAACAGTGTTTAATATCATGCACATATACACTGAGTGTGAAAAAGATTAGGAACACCTTCCTAACATTAAGTTGCATCCCTTTTGCCCTGAGAACAGCCTCAACTTGTCAGGTCATGGAGTACAAGGTGTCGAAAGTGTTCCACAAGGATGCTGGCCCATGTTGACTGCAATGCTTCCCAACGTTGTGTCAAGTTGGCTGGATGTCCTTTGGGTGGTGGACCATTCTTGATACACACAGGAAACTGTTGAGTGTGAAAAACCCAGCAGCGTTGCAGTTCTTCACAAACTCAAACCAGTGCGCCTGGCACCTACTACCATACCCCGTTCAAAAGCACTTCAATATTTGGCTTGCCCATTCACCCTCTGAATGGCACACATACACAATGTCTCCATTGTCAATTGTCTACACCCCTTCATCTACACTGATTGAAGTGGATTTAACAGGTGACATCAATAAGGGATCATAGCTTTCACCTGGTCAGTCTCTGTCATGGAAAGAGCAGGTGTTCCTAAGGTTTTGTACGCTCAGTCTCAGTCGTGTTCCCAGAAACCAGAGTAATATAGAAGACACACAGATCAAATTGGCTGTTGTGTGTGGGAGTGAGAATGATGCTGTGGGGATCCTGTTGTGTGTGCATAAGGATGATATCTGAGACAGGATAAACCATACACACGTCTGCCTGTGTGTGTATGTAAATGTGTGTATGTGCGAGCCTGTCTGCATGTGTGTACCTGACAAGTGTTCGTGTCTCCCAGCTAACTGGGAGCCTTTTCAACCAACTAATCCCACATTAAATCGAAGGCCAGTGTGAGCAAGCAGATGGCCACAGAAAAGAGCTGTTAAGGCGAAGGTGACAGACACTTCACATCAATTGACTGAGGCTGGCTAGCAGGATTCCTCCAGCTCCAAGGCCTTCACACAGTCAGGAGAAAGACTCTGCTCTTTATCTCCATCGCTCTTTCACATATATATATTTTTTAAATCTTTATTTAACTAGGCAAGTCAGTTAAGAACAAATTCTTATTTACAATGACGGCCTACCGGGGCACAGTGGGTTAACTGCCTTGTTCAGGGGCAGAATGACAGGTTTTTACCTTGTCAGCACGGGATTCGATCCAGCAACCTTTCGGTTACTGGCCCAACGCTCTAACCCCTAGGCTACCTGCCGCCTCAATTATTCAGGAGACACCACGGATAAATAGGCAGAAAGAATTTTAATTTATCTGTCTCCTACCGCCGAGCACCTTGTTCACAATAACATTAGTGCTGTGTTAGTCATCCATACATATACACACACATAACCTCTACTGATCCTGTGGGCGGACCAGTGGAATCACTGCTATACCCAGAATCACTGAGCTGAATCTCAACAGGAAGCTAAAATGGCCCTAGGCCTCTGCTCTGGCCGGGCTGGTAGATGACAGTACAGAGTCTTTCTCTCCATATTTTAGCTCTAAGTCATTAAAAGAGCATCACTGAAGGACCCTGGAGGAGAATATAGGCCCATATTCATAATGACGAGGAAATMTGTATGCTTTTTTACATCATAATTAATAAGATTATGGACAAGGGGACCTGATCCCAGATCAGCACTCCTACTCTGAGACACTAACAAAAGGGGCGCAGAGAAGCAGATGGCATTCAGACATCAAATATGTTTTAATTTAGTCATCCAGGGAAGTTTTAATAAACAGTTTCAACAATGTGTCTTGGAGAGAGTCTTAGAGTAGCAGTTGGGTTTACCTCAGTGAGACTGACCTGGAAAAACTCTGCAACGTCAGCCACATGGCTGGCACACTGACACTTCCTTGCATCAGGCACATCCTCACCAACCTGGGAGAGGAGAAAAGGAGAGGACAGAGAGGGAGGAGAGGGAAATGGGGGAAGGGGCCAAAGAGGGAAGACAGGAAAGGCAGGTTAGTGTCTGTGTCACCCATTTCAAGGATACAATCTTCATCATCAATCAAAGTAACCACATTGAAAGGAGTTGATGGTCTCTATCAAGTGTATAATGTGTTGTGTGTTTAAGGACTCAAGATAGACACCAATTTAAAGTTGAATACAATTCTATGTTCAGTTTTCCAGTAGTAAATGTATGAAGCGTTGTTCCTCAAAAGGCAAATTCCTGGTAGGATGAAATTATCATGGCCTTTTGAAAACAATGGGAAATATACACAGTGGCCACTGATTACATAAAAAGAATAGTGGAACAGCAATCATCCATAAAAACACATGGCTACTGATTTGGTACTGCTGCTACAGAATGATCAAATACAATAATTAGTCAAATAACACCCATTTCAGGGCTATTCACCTAGTTAATGAAACATCTCTGGAGAACTGCTCTAAATACTTTACTATTAAATCACATCATAGAGCTTATAACGACAACAAGAAACGGCACATATTTTCAGTTTCCTGTTTGAGAGGGGAGTTGATGGGCGACTGCAGTGCCTGAGAATTACAAGGAACCCAAAACGAAGGGTTGAAATAACRAACAAGATACCCTCACTGCAGGGCCATTCGAACTTCTCTCCTGCCTTCTCCCTCCCTTCATCTCAATTTTCTATTGTGACAAATAAATAACATTTGCTGTATACTTATCCCATGCAGTTTAGTCCAATCTTCATGTATGAGCGCTTCATACTGTATTTGGTATGAGTTAGCTACAATGTCGCAATGTAAAGGGTTTTGATTTGAGGAAAGCACTAGCTACTGCAAATTTAAATCCTGATTGTCATTCTGCTGTGTGCTACAGTATATGGGTCAGTGCAGAGCAGAGTGGTGAGAGGTGCTGTGATAGAGACCAGTAGCCAGAGGGGATGTCTGGGCCTGCCACAAGGATAGGGACAGATAGCCCATTAGGCTGTCTCAGACTGCCTGAGCTCCTATTCCTCTAAGCTTCACTCTGGTAGGAGGGAGGGCTTGGGCCATCAGAGAGAAAGCATGTGTAACACAACACATACAGTGTATACCCATAAACAGAGATGCGCATRCAGTATCAGTCAAAAGTTTGGACACACCTAATCATTCAAGAGTTTCTTTATTTKGACTATTTTCWACATTGTAGAATAATAGTGAAGACATCAAAAAAATGAAATAACACATATGGAATCATGTTGTAAACMAAAAAGTGTWACACAAATCAAAATATATTTTATATTTGAGATTCTTCAAAGTAGCCACCCTTTGCCTTGATGACTGTCAAGGAAAAGGGTGGCTACTTTGAAGAATCTCAAATATAAATTAGATTTGGATTTGTTTAACACTTTTTAGGTCACTACATGATTCCATATGTGTTATTTCATAGTTTTGATGTCTTCACTACTATTCTACAATGTTGAAAACAGTAAAAATAAAGAAAAATGTGTAGGTGTCCAAACTTTTGACTGGTACTGTATACTGTACACACATATTTATAGACATATACTGACCAAAAATATAATGCTACTCTGTTTATCATATATCCYGATGCCTAGTCACCTTACCTGTATACATATCTACCTCTATCACTCCAGTATCCCTGCACATTGTAAACATGGTACTGGAACTGACTGACCCCATATATAGTATGCTTACTTTCTCGTGTTCTTATTTCTATTTATTGTGAAACACATACACACACGACTCACCCAGTTGATGAGGACGTAGCGCGGCAGTGCAGCCGTGGGCTCCTTCAGGCTGCAGAAGCCGTACATGACCCGGCCATTGTCGAAGGTCACTGTGATCTCCGGTAGACCTCCAGCTAGAGGAGGAGGGGAGGAGGTGGAAGAGGAATAGTAGGAAGGGAGGAATAGGTGAAAAAAAATGGAGAGGTGCAGGATTTCCACAAAAATCCCACCAATACCACTCTCCAGGCTGACCTGTGTTACCCTCTAACCCAGTCTCTGCCCTCCACATTATGTTCCCCAGTGCCTCACACTTCAGTGCTATACTGCTCCTGGCAGAGGCAGCTCTCTGCCCTATATGATCCTCACTGTTACCATCCAATGGAATCATTTAATAGCTTGATAGGGATAGTTCTGGCTGGTTGGTGGGCAGATGCATGTCCTCCATGACTTACACTGAGGAGAGCTGCAGTCTGGAAGTATGGCAGGCTTAAATCCACTGAGAATAGGCAATCTCCAGTCAACTGTARCAAGGCACTGTTGAAATATTAAAATCTAATCTATGGTAAAGGTATTGCGATGGCGAGGCAGCTGACTTTGTGAAGTGGGGTGGGGGTGTGGAGTGCAGACACACACCTGCGTCTTTCACAGGGTCATGATGCGACAAATGCCACACTCACACCTGACTACTCTTATGCAAGTAAACAGAGCTGCCACCAACAGCATCACACACTCTCAAACCTACCCCAAAGCCTATCTGTCGAATCAGAGTGAGGCCTCACTGGTCCAGCCCGCCCACTCCACCTACTGTACACCAATAGGATGACTGATGGTCTGCATCTCCTCAAACATGGCAATAAATCATATTCTGTGTGTGTGTGTGTGTGTACGCGCTGTTAGAAGCCTCCATAACAGTAGATCTAAGAAGACAAGGCCAACCCATTAGCATCTCTCCCAGACATAATAAACAGTGCAGTGAGAGCTCAGCACCAGGTACTGTTCTGTGTATCTGAGATATGGAACACTTTCATTAACAGGAATAATAACTAATGATTAAGGCATTCCTAATGGAATAGTTTTTATCTTAACACCAAAAACAATGGCTGGCTGTCACTTTCAATGGAGGCCTCAAAGCTAATAAGTATGCCCTCTACTGCCACATTTCCCTCCAGACAAAGATCAAATATAATGCTACTCTGTTTATCATACATCCTGATGCCTAGTCACCTTACCTGTATACATATCTACCTCTATCACTCCAGTATCCCTGCACATTGTAAACATAGTACTGGAACTGACTGAATCAGGCCTTTGCTGCAAAGAATCCACTACTAAAGGACACCAATAATAAGAAGAGACTTGCTTGGGCCGAGAAACACATCCGATGAGTCCAAGTTAGACATTTTTGGTTCCAACCTCTGTTTCTCTGTGAACCAACCTCCAACCTCTATTAGTCAATTGCAGGCTCTTTACACCCACACACAGGTTGATAATGGCAGATTTGGGTACCGATAAGCGCCTAAATTGGATCGCAGTAGCTGAACATGCTATACATTTTTTATTTTACCTTTATTTAAAAAGGCAAGTCAGTTATGAACAAATTCTTATTTTCAATGACGGCCTAGGAACAGGGGCAGAGTGACAGATTTTTACCTTGTCAGCTCGGGGATTCGATCTTGCAACCTTTCGGTTACTCGTCCAACGATCTAACCATTAGGCTACCTGCCGCCCCATGATGTCAGAGCTCAGGTTGTGTGCTTCACAGCACCGTATGGGTTTTGACTCACAGATGTTCTGAACTTGAGCCCCATCCCTCACCCTAATTGGGCAACTTTGCGTATTTGTTGTTGTTTGACTGAGGGAAATGCTGTAAATTAAGAGGACTCGATGTATTTTGAAAGATGAGACATTGAGGATTATAATAAATACTACTTTGATGTCACACAAGCAAGCCAGACAACAAACAGTGAGTGCAAATGTGCACTTCACATTTCGATGTCATAAAACTCCTATCATATACAGTATCAATGTTTATGATCACTATGTTTGATGTACAGTTACAAGATGACATGGCATCATACCCTGAATGAGCCTGTTTGTCTATTGTGAAGACAATTCACCATGGAACACGCAGCTGAATGCACTCATGAGTCCTTTCTATGAGCACCAAAATTACCATCTGTTTCTCTGAATTGCCTTGTGAAAGCCTAACACTAAGATTGTATATTATAACTTAGCTAGTCATTTTGGCAAGAGAACAAGCTGGTGGTAGTGATGTGCAGTTCGCAAACAATTCGTTATTTTTGAACAACTTTTTTTCAAATGTCATAATAAACGAGTGACTTGTTTATTTGACCTGCTGTGACTCATTCATTTTAGTCGTTCCTTTGACCACAATGAATTCTACAACAGGATTAATATGCGCTCCTCTGGCTCTATAGGTATCTGCTATACTTTCAGTAATTGCGCTAATGCTAGTTAGCATTTACTCAAGAAACCACCTCTAACTTCCTTCATACTGGACACATACATAAAAATGGTATATACACTGCTCAAAAAATTAAAGGGAACACTTAAACAACACAATGTAACTCCAAGTCAATCACACTTCTGTGAAATCAAACTGTCCACTTAGGAAGCAACACTGATTGACAATAAATKTCACATGCTGTTGTGCAAATGGAATAGACAAAAGGTGGAAATTATAGGCAATTAGCAAGACACCCCCAATAAAGGAGTGGTGACCACAGACCACTTCTCAGTTCCTATGCTTCCTGGCTGATGTTTTGGTCACTTTTGAATGCTGGCGGTGCTTTCACTCTAGTGGTAGCATGAGACGGAGTCTACAACCCACACAAGTGGCTCAGGTAGTGCAGCTCATCCAGGATGGCACATCAATGCGAGCTGTGGCAAGAAGGTTTGCTGTGTCTGTCAGCGTAGTGTCCAGAGCATAGAGGCGCTACCAGGAGACAGGCCAGTACATCAGGAGACGTGGAGGAGGCCGTAGGAGGGCAACAACCCAGCAGCAGGACCGCTACCGTCCGCCTTTGTGCAAGGAGAAGCAGGAGGAGCACTGCCAGAGCCCTGCAAAATGACCTCCAGCAGGCCACAAATGTGCATGTGTCTGCTCAAACGGTCAGAAACAGACTCCATGAGGGTGGTATGAGGGCCGACGTCCACAGGTGGGGGTTGTGCTTACAGCCCAAACACGTGCAGGACGTTTGGCATTTGCCAGAGAACACCAAGATTGGCAAATTCGCCACTGGCGCCCTGTCCTCTTCACAGATGAAAGCAGGTTCACACTGAGCACATGAGCACATGTGACAGACGTGACAGAGTCTGGAGAGCCCGTGGAGAACGTTCTGCTGCCTGCAACATCCTCCAGCTGACCGGTTTGGCGGTGGGTCAGTCATGGTGTGGGGTGGCATTTCTTTGTGGGGCCGCACGCCCCTCCATGTGCTCGCCAGAGGTAGCCTGACTGCCATAGGTACCGAGATGAGATCCTCAGACCCATTGTGAGACCATATGCTGACACATGCACATTTGTGGCCTGCTGGAGTCATTTTGCAGGGCTCTGGCAGTGCCCTCCTGCTCCTCCTTGCACAAAGGCGGAGGTAGCGGTCCTGCTGCTGGGTTGTTGCCCTCCTACGGCCTCCTCCACTCTCCTGATGTACTGGCCTGTCTCCTGGTAGCGTCTCCATGCTCTGGACACTACGCTGACAGACACAGCAAACCTTCTTGCCACAGCTTGCATTGATGTGCCATCCTGGATGAGCTGCACTACCTGAGCCACTTGTGTGGGTTGTAGACTCCGTCTCATGCTACCACTAGAGTGAAAGCCACGCCAGCATTCAAAAGTGACCAAAACATCAGCCAGGAAGCATAGGAACTGAGAAGTGGTCTGTGGTCACCACCTGCAGACCACTCCTTTATTGGGGGTGTCTTGCTAATTGCCTATAATTTCCACCTTTTGTCTATTCCATTTGCACAACAGCATGTGAAATTATTGTCAATCAGTGTTGCTTCCTAAGTGGACAGTTTGATTTCACAGAAGTGTGATTGACTTGGAGTTACATTGTGTTGTTTAAGTGTTCCCTTTATTTTTTTGAGCAGTGTATATTGTGTGCTATACACATTGGAAAATAAATAAACGTGACTCTGGATGACAACAATGTTTCAAACATTAGGGCTGTTTTCCTAAAGAACTTAAATCTGCTTCATGTTTTGTTTCCATTCCACGATAGTAACGAGTATTAAACATCACATTTATGAGTGTAGATGGATGGATGGATGGACGAATATATGATAGATTTAGCTTACCTCCTGATGATGCCAGTGTCAAATCATTGCTGTTGTCCTCATATGTGTACAAGGCCCTGCCGGAGGGAAACAGAGAGAAAGACCGTCAGACATAGAAACCAGAACACAGCATCAAAACATCAAAACAGCCACATACTCTTTTTGACCAGCACTTGCGCCAGTATGTTTATATTTCACATTCATACTGTCGTAACTCAAAAGAAAGGAGGTACAGAGAGATGAACAAAGAGATAAAAAAGGAGAGATGCCAGTACAAGGTGCAACAGACACTGTCACAGAGAGACTCTTGGTCTGCCTGGCTGGGCATTAAGAATATGACAAACGCCACCTTTAAAAGGGAGGCAACGTCTCGAACCCTGCCCGGACGAGAAGGTGCTGCTCTCTACAGCCAATGAACTAAACTAGTTCTTCACCCGCTTTGAAGCAAGGGGCGGCCCCGCTCCCCCAGCCTGTCTGGAGGAGGACGTCATGGCAACCAAGAGTGCACTTGTCATCAATGAGGAAGTCGTACATCGAGTGTTCAAAAGCACTGGAGCATGAAAGAGCTTGGGGACTGATAACACAAGTGGTTGTGTCCTGAAACACTGAAGCCAGTTCCCAGGGTGCCACCTGATCAAATATGCTGACRACACTGCTTTGGTCAGTCTCCTCAAAGGGGATGAGACCGAGCACGGACCGGCTCTAAATTATGACTAAATCTAAAACTCGAAAAATAACACAAAAAACTAAAGGACATGGTGATTGACTTTCGAAGGAAGTCTACCATGCACACACCATCACTGATAAAAGGTGAGCCCATTGAAAGTGAAGAAGTACAAATACCTTAGGCTAGTCATTCACAACAAGCTGTCCTGGGATCAGTGTACTGATGCTAATTTTAAGAAAGGCCAACAGAGACTATTTCCTACTGCACTTTTTTAATGTTGACCTAATCATCATGATTCTCTTTTATAAATCATTAATTGAGAGCATTTTGTTCTACTGCTTGACCTGTTGGTTATCAAGGTYGCACAGAAAAATAGGTTGGGCAAGATAGTCAGGAAAAATCATGGGCAGCAACAAGAATGGTCATCTCTCTACCTGGGCAGAGCCCTGCAGAAGGCGAATAAAATAGCGGTTGACTATTCCCACCCATTCCACCCCAAATTCCATCTCCTTCCCTCTGGCCACAGGTACATACTTCCTAGAGAGAAAAAAAAAAATAGGGCCAAGTACTCATTTATTCCAAATGCAATTCTGCAACTTAACAAAATGTTGGACTAATTGCACTTCAGMACTTGCAATGCAGCCTATTTTGAAATTGCACTTACTCAACCTACTTGCTTGTAAACATCCTTTGCTATTTGTTGTGATTTTTTTAATACACATTTTATTTTTATTTTATTGCATCTGAGGACATTAAAGTTTTCTGAATCGTAATCTGTAACTACATGAGCCAAGGGAAGAAGAGGGCTAGGACACGAGGTGGAACTCTTCACACCTGGTCACAGGTGCTGTTGGCGCCGATCCGTGGAGAGGCGAGAGAACGGCATCACCGTTTTACTATGTTACGTAGGAGGTTAAAGCCTGGAGTGATTAACTAGATTTAGAAAGAGAATCCCATTTCTATTCACACTGCTGCTTTTATKGCAGTAGATAGACATACACTCCAGCTAAACTGCCAGGATTATTGTTCCCATTCCCTGAGAGGAGATAGAACCATAGAATTCATTCTCTGAATAGATCCATGAGGTGAGACTAATACCACACATTCTGCACAGACTCCTCAGATATTGGCTGTGTCTTCACTGTCTAATACTTTGATTTGTGGGGAATCTCTCTACTACAGGAACGTTGAGGGAGACAACAAATTCTCCCTCAATGTGGGCAAGACAATGGAGCTTATCRTGGACTACAGGAAACGGAGGGTCCGAACACGCCCCCATTCACATCGACGTGGCTGTAGAGGAGCGGGTCGAGAGCTTCAAGTTCCTCACCGTCCACATCACTAAGGACCTATCATGGTCCAAACACACCAACACAGTCGTGGAGAGCATGACAATGCCTCTCCCCCCCCCCCAAGGAGGCTGAAAAGATTTGGCATGGGTCCCCAGATCCTCAAAAAGTTCTACAGCTGCACCACTGAGCATCTTGACCGGCTGCATCATCGCTTGGTATGGTAACTGCTTGAGATCCGACCGCAAGGAGCTACAGAGGGTACTGTGTACGGCCCAGTACATCACTGGGGCCGAACTCCCTGCCATCCAGGACCTCTATACCAGGCAGTATTAGAGGAAGGCCCTAAAAATTGTCAAAACTCCAGCCACCCAAGTCATAGACTGTTCTCTCTGCTACCGCACAGCAAGCAGTACCAAGACTGAGACCAAAAGGCTCCTGAACAGCTTCTACCCCCAAGCCATGAGAACGCTGAACAGTTAATCAAAATGGCTAACCAAACTATTTACATTGACCTCCTTTATTATTATGTTGATGTTTTTTTGCACTGACTCTATGCACACTCACTGGACTCTACCCACACACTCACAACACATACACATCAAATTGATGCTATGCACACACACTTTCACACGCTGCTGCTACAGTTTATTATATACATCCTGATTGCCTAGTCACTTTTAACCCTACCTACATGTGAACTCAGCAAAAAAAAGAAACGTCCTCTGTCAACTGCGTTTATTTTCAGCAAACTTAACATGTGTAAATATTTGTATGAACATAACAAGATTAAACAACTGAGACATAAACTAAACAAGTTCCACAGACATGTGACTAACAGAAATGGAATAATGTGTCCCTGAACAATGTGGGGAACAAAATCCAAAGTAACAGTATCTGGTGTGGCCACCAGCTGCATTAAGTACCGCAGTGCATCTCCTCCTCATGGACTGCACCAGATTAGCCAGTTCTTGCTGTGAGATGTTACCCCACTCTTCCACCAAGGCACCTGCAAGTTCCTGGACATTTCTGGGGGAGAATGGCCCTAGCACTCACCCTCTGATCCAACAGGTCCCAGATGTGCTCAATGGGATTGAGATCAGGGCTCTTTGCTGGCCATGGCAGAACACTGAAATTCCTGTCTTGCAGAAAATCACGCACAGAACGTGCAGTATGGCTGGTGGCATTGTCATGCTGGAGGGTCATGTCAGGATGAGCCTGCAGGAAAGGTACCACATGAGGGAGGAGGATGTCTTCCCTGTAACGCACAGCGTTGAGATTGCAGGCAATGACAACARGCTCAGTCCGATGATGCTGTGACACACCGCCCCAGACCATGACGGACCCTCCACCCCCAAATTGATCCAGAATACAGGCCTCAGTGTAATGCTCATTCCTTCGACAATAAACGCGAATCCGACCATCATCCCTGGTGAGACAAAACCGCGACTCGTCAGTGAAGAGCACTTGCCAGTCCTGTCTGGTCCAGCGACGGTGGGTTTGTGCCCATAGGCAACGTTGTTGCCGGTGATGTCTGGTAAGGACTTGCCTTACAACAGGCCTACAAGCCCTCAGTCCAGCCTCTCTCAGCCTATTGCAGACAGTCTGAGCACTGATGGAGGGATTGAGCGTTCCTGGTGTAACTCGGGCAGTTGTTGTTGCCATCCTGTACCTGTCCCGCAGGTGTGATGTTCGGATGTACCGATCCTGTGCAGGTGTTACACGTGGTCTGCCACTGCGAGGACGATCAGCTGTCTGTCTTGTCTCCCTGTAGCCAGTATGTAGCGCTGTCTTAGGCGTCTCACAGTACGGACATTGCAATTTATTGCCTTGGCCACATCTGCAGTCCTCATGCCTCCTTGCAGCATGCCTAAGGCACGTTCACGCAGGTGAGCAGGGACCCTGGGCATATTTCTCTTGGTGTTTTTCAGAGTCAGTAGAAAGGTCTCTTTAGTGTCCTAAGTTCATAACTGTGACCTTAATTGCCTAACGTCTGTAAGCTGTTAGTGTCTTAACGACCGTTCCACAGGTGCATGTTCATTAATTGTKTCTGGTTCATTGAACAAGCATGGGAAACAGTGTTTAAACCCTTYACAATGAAGATCTGTGAAGTTATTTGGATTTTTACGAATTATCTTTGAAAGACGGGGTCCTGAAAAAGGGACGTTTCTTTTTTTTGCTGAGTTTACATATTGCCTCAATTACCTCAACAAACCTTTACCCGTGCACTGACAAGGTACCGGTACTCCTTGTACACTACATGACAAAAAGTATGTGGACACCTGCTCATTGAACATCTAATTTCAAAATCATGGGCATTAAAATAGAATTGGTCCCCATTTGCAGCTATAACAGCCTCCACTCTTCTGGGAAGGCTTTCCACTAGATGTTGAAACATTGCTGCGGGGACTTGCTTCCAGTCAGCCACAAGAGCATTAGTGAGGTTGGGTACTGATGTTGGACAATTAGGCCTGGCTCGCTGTAGGCGTTATAATTCATTCCTAAGGTGTTCGATGGGGTTGAGGTCAGGGCTCTGTGCAGGCCAGTCAAGTTCATCCACACCGATCTCAACCAACCATTTCTGTATGGACCTTGCTTTGTGCATGGGGGCATTGTCATGCTGAAACAGGAAAGGGCCTTCCCCAAACTGTTGCCACATAGTTAGAAGCACAGAACTGTCTAGAATGTCATTGTATGCTGTAGGATTAAGATTTCCCTTCATTGGAACTAAGGGGCCTAGCCCGAACCATGAAAACAGACCCAGATCATTATTCCTCCTCCAACAAACTTTACAGTTGGCACTTTGCATTCGGGCAGGTAGCTTTCTCCTGGCATCCGCCAAACCCAGATTCGTCCGTCGGCCTGCCAGATGGTGAAGCATGATTCATCATTCCAGAAAACGAGTTTCCACTGCTCCAGAGTCCAATGACAGCGAGCTTTACATCACTCCAGCTGACTCTTGGCATCGCGCATGGTGATCTTAGGCTTGTGTGTGGCTGCTCGGCCATCGAAACCCTTTTCATGGAGCTCCCGACAAACAGTTTTTGTGCTTCCAGAGGAATTTTGGAACTCGGTAGTGAGTGTTGCAACTGAGTGCAGACGATTTTTACATGCTACAGCACTCGACAGTCCCGTTCTGTGAGCTTGTGTGGCCTACCACTTCACAGCTGAGCGGTTGTTGCTCCTAGACGTTTCCACTTCACAATAACAGCACTTACAGTTGACGAAATGACATGTTGGAGAGGTGGAATCCTATGACAGTGACACATTGAATGTCAATGAGCTCGTCAGTACGGGCCATTCGACCGCCAATGTTTTTCTATGAAGATTGCATGACTGTGTGCTCGATTGTATACACCTGTCTGCAACGGGTGTGGCAGAAATAGCCGAACCCATTCATTTGAAGGTGTGTCCACATACTTTTGTATATATAATGTATATTGCGTTACTATTTCCTACCTTTTTTGCTAATCTTTTTCTTACTCTTTAAATCTGCATTGTTGGGAATGGGCTCATAAGTAAGCATTTCATGTAAAGTCTACA
This sequence comes from Salvelinus sp. IW2-2015, assembly GCF_002910315.2. Taxonomy (NCBI): domain Eukaryota; kingdom Metazoa; phylum Chordata; class Actinopteri; order Salmoniformes; family Salmonidae; genus Salvelinus; species Salvelinus sp. IW2-2015. The sequence continues at coordinate 39,267,192 of NC_036860.1, read as the reverse complement.
CCTCTATTCAGCGCATGTGACCAATAAAATGAGATTTGATTTACTAATTGTGGCTGGCAGCCACCTCACTCCATCACCCAAGAGAGAGGATGGCTGTCACAGAGAAAGGCTGTGTGGAGCTCGCTAACACATGCCAAGAGAGAGCCTCAAGATGGAGAGAAATAGAGAGCGAGCGAGAGAGTGAACAAGCGAGAGAGAGAGAGATTAAAGAGGAGCGAAGGAAGAGAAAGGGAACAAGAGAAGAGCAAAGAGAGAAGAGCAGAGAGCGAGAGAGAACCCTGCAGAGAGAAGGAGAGAGAGGACAGCCAGAGTCTGAGACAGGACCACTGAGGGCTACCAGACCTAAATGGTTGGAGACAGAGGGAGGGAGAGAGAGGGATGAAGACTGTAGACACAGAGGGTGATGGAGGTAGAGACAGAGAGGGATGAAGCAAGTCCTGCTAGAGCCTCATGGCTGGCTAAACAGACCGTACAGGACAGTACAGGAGAGGAAGGTCGACCAGATTAATCTCGAAATGTAGGATGTCTGTCTGTTGCTGCCTTGCTGGCACACAGTAATCCCACTCACCTTCATTTACCCCTTGCTAAGTGTGTGTGTGTGTGTCATTACTAAAATAATGGTATGAAATGGTCCGACTATTATGCAGATGGAAGAGAGACAGTATTCCCAGTCATTAATTAAACTTGTTTATAATCCTCTTACTGTCACACACACACACACACACACACACACACACACACACACACACAACCAAAAATGATCCATTATGGAAATGATAAACACACATACTACTGATCCTGATAAAGCACTCCTTAATATTACTGTACAACAGTAATCATCAGAATAACTTCAGTGCCATAAATCAGATCATTCTTAATAAGTCATGAAGTAAATGAGATGGAATCTGTATCTCCTGAAAGCCATTACAGTAACGATGCAAGGAGGGATATTGAAGTCACATTCTTGATTATAATAATCATACTCCAGTGTCAGCCATGGCCATGTAAGGACTTGGGCCAGTGTACCTTGTAGATTGGAGTCCTGTTCATGGTTCGAGATCAAGACTAGAGTGACCTGCATTGGAGATGATGAATTGACATGAAAAGTGTGGTAAATCCTTGTAAATATAGTCTCAAGAAGATGCATTTGTTTATTATAACCTGCACAGTCACATACATCTTCCAACATACACTGAGTGCACAAAACATTAAGAGCACATTCCTAATATGAAGGTTTAGTGTTGAGCTAGTGTTAAGCAGTCAGCCTGGTGTTACTTTTGACTGAACGCTGAAMTCCCCTTTCCCTTTTCTTCTGCTGAATCATGATTTAAAAACCCATTTAAATCTCCTCCCCCTGCACTTTTCCCTTACATTATTTTCACCCTGTTTTAGGATCACTTATAACATGCTGGATTCCTGAGGTATGTGCTAAACGTCCATGCAAGATGTCGAAGTCTCTGGTGTCTCTCTCTCTCCCTCTCTACTGGGTCTATTCATGGTGACACCTTCATCCATGCATGTCAATGAGTTGAAATCACAAACAACCTCATCCCAATCCCTCCAAGCCAGCCTTTACTAAGCCTTGTTCACAACGCAGGCCTTAATGCACAAATCAGTTTAGGGTTTTTTTCAAATCCGTTTTGGACTACTGTCTGCCCAAACATCAAAGTTACAAGTGACCTAATCGGATGTGTGTGTTGAGACAGCAGTCATTTGCTAGTTGTCATAGAAATTATGGGTGTGCACGCAGAGGTGTAAGCTGATTGGTGGTGGCGCTGGTGCTTCCTATCACTCAGAAGTTATGTAGCAAGCTAAGGTGGTAACCTAGTGGGCGGCAGGTAGCCTAGTGGGCGGCAGGTAGCCTAGTGGGCGGCAGGTAGCCTAGTGGGCGGCAGGTAGCCTAGTGGTTAGGAGCGTTGGCCAGTAACCGAAGGGTCGCTGATTCAAATCCCAGAGAAAAATCAGTTGATGTGCCCTTGAGCAAGGCACATTTCCAAGTTTGCTTAGAATGTTCAAAATCATAGTGTAATCACATTTAAAGCCTAAAAAGATGTTCCAAAACTAGACCTTTTGGTTAACCAGCAGCAAGTCACTTCCTAGCTAGGTAGCTGTTTAGCTTTCTAGCAAATTCACTAATTTGTTTGTATAACAATTAACAAGCTAGTTAGGCTACCTACCAATGTTCTTGTCAAAACTGTCAGAGTAGTTAGCAAGCAACAAGATTTGCCAAATTACAGTCTAAAAACCACTTGAACAAATAAATCAGATTTGAGCCGTTCAGACAAGTCGCATGTCCAGGAAACATATTGTAATCTGACTGTGGCTTGAATATCTGTTTCCATGTTCTTTTTGGCTGTTCAGGCTGCGGATAAGAACAGAGTTCGATTCAGATATGCAAAGGAATTGGATTTGAGTCACCTTCAACTGCCAATGTGAACACGGCTTTAGATTCCCTACAGACGTTCATATCCATTTCCCATCCACAGAAGGCAGCTATAGCAGAGCAGCTATCCCTGAACAGGCCTCTCTCTGGCTAATCTAGCCCTCCCCATCCTCTTCTCCTCACCCCAGCCTACTGCACACCAGTACTGCTCAGACCACACAAGCTCCACCATTAGCTCATCTCCAGTCTATGAGACCACCCAGCCCAATGAGCGGAGAGGAGACCAAGAGCAGGGGGACAACGGAGAAATGAGACAATTATGAGAACGGGGGAGAGAGAGGGAGGAAGAGACAGAGAGAATGAATGAGAAAGATGGGGTATGAGAGAGAAGGAGAGAGATGGAGAGAGAGAATGAAAGAAAGAAATCGCGGTAGAGAATGCAAGGTTGAGAGAGAGATATGTGTGAGCTAGAGCGGTTCGCTTGTAGCACTATAAATAATTCCCTTTAAAGCAGACTCCTTTTTATTATCCATAAAAGACTGGCGTGACCTAGAAACAGCTCTGCTCTGTGGAGCTTCACTGGCCTGGAGAGAGAGAGAGAGAGAAGAGAGAGAGAGAGAGGAGAGAGAGAGAGAGAGAGAGGAGAGAGGAGAGAGAGAGAGAGAGAGAGGAGAAGAGAGAGAGAGAGGAGAGAGAGAGAGAGAGGTAGCAGAGAGAGAGAGAGAGAGAGAGAGAGAGAGAGAGAGAGGCTGCAACAGCAAACAGTAGGCAATGTGGCTACGCTCAGGGAAGCGAGAGATGAGGAGAGAGAGGTGGGGAGGGGTACAGAGGAGGGAGGGGGGATGGGGGAAAGGAGAAGTAGAAGAAAGGGGAGAGAGGGGGAGGGTGAGATGCTGTAATGCTTCAAACACACCGACAGCGTCATTGCATTTTGGTCCACCAAAATTACATTCATTTCCAATGAAAGCGCTGCGTTTGCCTTGCAGCATTGCGTTGCAGAGGCAGTTGCGGTGTGTTCGGTGTGGTGCATACGTTGGCTATATCGAACGTATACATCAAACTGTATGCGTAGACGGCTTGGCAGAAATGGTCGCAGAAGGTGAATGTTGAACTTTTGTTGCACACATATCCAGATGATGCTGCGTACTATTTTGCGCAACAACGCTGTTGGTGTGTTGGAAGCGTTAGTATGTGAGTGGATGCATGGGAGATGGAGTGAGGGAGTAAGAGAATGCAGGGGAAGAAGGGGAAAGGGGGTGAGGGGTGAGAGAAAAGGTGCTAGAGGCCTCCTATACTGTTTCCGGGGGGGGGGGTCCCTCACTACAGCCCAATTAGACCTCAACACTGTCTCCTCTCTGTTTAAAGTGCTGTAGATGGAGGGAGAGAGAGATGAGTGAGGGAAGAATATCAGTGGAGATGAGGAAGACGGACCAACTACGCTGTCAGCAGTCCAAAAGGTTTCATTAGAACCCCCTGGAACTCATTCCAGAACCATGTCATCGATGATCATGCCGCCGCACGCTCCAGCACAAACAACTAATCCGATTGGCTCTCGGAGGGTCACCGTGTCTAATCAGGGCGGTTTTCCGTGACAAAGCTCTACCCTTCCAGGAAGCAGAGCAGGCAATCCAACATTTCCTAAACGAACCCAACACAGATGCCACATCTTACTTTAATAAAAGGTTTCGTATGTTGAGAGCTGCTCTAATGTCTGCAAACACACGGGTGGACACGCACGCGAAAGTAATAACCAGGGGCACCTCTGCTGTCAATCAAAGTGAGTGGGTCTCTGGGGGAGCTCATTAAACATATATTTCATCTTCCTGAGGTAGTGTGGTGGCATTAGGGCAAGTGTTAGTGTTATTAGGGAGGAGAGCTTCCTGGTGTCCCCAAGGGGGTGTTAGAGGACACACACCCACCCACACAAGCACAGATGCACACACACACGCCACCATTCTTCCACGAGAAATTCCATAATTTGGTGTTTTGTTGATGGTGTTGGAAAACGCTGTCCCAGGCACATCTCCAGAATCTCCCAGAAATGTTCAATTGGGTTGACATCTAGTGACGGAGACGGCCATGGCATACGGTTTATATAATTTTCATGCTATTCAAGCCATTCAGTGATCACTCGTGTCCTGTGGATGGAGGCATTGTCTTCCTATGGGCTCATAGCCATGGTAGTCAGAAAAATAGCCTGCCCAGCATTTTTATACATGACCCTAAGCATGATGGGATGTTAATTGCTTAATTAACTCAGAAGCCACACCTGTGTGGAAGCACCTGCTTTCAATATACTTTGTATCCCTAATTTACTCAAGTGTTTCCATTATTTTGGCAGGTACCTGTATGCATGCATGTGTAGTTAATTAAGCTAACAGTTAATACCTGACCCGTGCCCGAGCTACCGAGAGAGTGTGCCCGAGCGACCGAGAGAGCGTGCGAGCGAGAGCGACCGCGAGAGCGTGCGAGCGAGAGCGACCGCGAGAGCGTGCGAGCGAGAGCGACCGCGAGAGCGTGCGAGCGAGAGCGACCGCGAGAGCGTGCGAGCGAGAGCGACCGAGAGAGCGTGCGAGCGAGAGCGACCGAGAGAGCGTGCGAGCGAGAGCGACCGAGAGAGCGTGCGAGCGAGAGCGGCCGAGAGAGCGTGCGAGCGAGAGCGACCGAGAGAGCGTGCGAGCGAGAGCGACCGAGAGAGCGTGCGAGCGAGAGCGACCGAGAGAGCGTGCGAGCGAGAGCGACCGAGAGAGCGTGCGAGCGAGAGCGACCGAGAGAGCGTGCGAGCGAGAGCGACCGAGAGAGCGTGCGAGCGAGAGCGCCCGAGAGAGAGTGCGAGCGAGAGCGCCCGAGAGAGAGTGCGAGCGAGAGCGCCCGAGAGAGAGCGCGAGCGAGAGCGACCGAGAGAGAGCGCGAGCGAGAGCGACCGAGAGAGAGAATGTGTGTATCGTGATGAGTAAATTGAGCTGAGAAACATGGTGATATCATCCCTCTCTCCGTGTCTCATGGATAGAACCAGTAGAAGTCAGGTAAAACCAATGCGGTACTACTGAGACCTCGAGCTATATTCTATTCTCAGCCTGTGTACTCTTCCTTTTTATACTAATCCATTTCTCTCAGTTATGCCCCTCTTTATCTTTCTCCAAATCACCTCTCCCCTGCAGAGCTCCTGACTATCTCCTGCAGCTTGCAGAGGTGTGTGTGTGTATATATATATATATGTGTATATAGTTTTAATGACTCCAACCCAAGTGTATGTAAACCAGCCGACTTCAACTGTGTTTCAATGGCATTGAAATGAGTAGCATCTGGCTGTTTTCTGCCCCCAGGGCTTGTGAGCAGTGGCCTCACATGGGCTGCTGTCCAGGATGACAAAGACCTTTCCCAAAGTGCCAGTCGGGGACTATATGCTAGTGTTATTCTACAATATTTTCACTATAAAGCAAAAGAAACCACAGTCTTTCTTCTTTATCTGAACTCCATGACGCTTCGTCATTCATCCATGTCATGATGACCTACTCTACAACACATAACATCCCATTCCAAAGCCAAACCCTTTCGTGATGTAGGAGTTGAAGACAAACCCAGTTTTCCCCTGTCATGGCCCCAAGCCATCAAATTACTACATGCATGATTCAAACATCCACTTACTGCTGATCCTACAGACAAACAGGGAGGAGAGGAAGGAGAGAGGAGAAAAAGGAGAGAGAGAAAGAGACAAAGAAAGAGAAAGGAGTAAGCAAAGGAGAGAGAGGTAGAGCCCAGGATCCCTGGCAGGAAAAGCCCCTCTCTCTATTCTATACAGCAGAGGCCAAAACGGAAATCAATCACACACACAATAATGCAAATATGCTATGTGAGTCTGAACCTTACAATAGTGGCATACTGTCTAAGGGCTCTGTTCACACAAAAATTAACAGTATACATCACATACTGTTATAACATTGATGCACCCAAGCACAACCACTTCCACAACATACTTACACAGTACATGCACGAGTACACAAATAAAACTGACAGACATACCTCACTCAAGTATATTGGGTTCTTTTTCTCTCTCCCCTTCTACCGACATCATTTTCTTGTAGGGCAGGAAAAACCTTGCCCCCGTCTACTCCCCATGGTGCATCACCATGACAACCAACAGCATCCCTGCCGTTGCCTTGGCAACAGCACTTCCCCGCCCGTAGGTAGGATGTTGGTGGTTGGGGTGTGTGTCAGGGGTGTGTGTGTGTGTGTGTGTGTGTGTGTGTGTGTGTGTGTGTGTGTGTGTGTTGGGAGGCAAGAGGCTGTGGAACGGATGGACACACCACTTCAAAAGATCCAGCTGCCTTAGCCTCTCTCGGTTTACTAAAAACATGCTCTAAGAAAATCCACCTTCTGATCAGGGCCCTGTTTCCCAAAAGCATCTTAAGGCCATGTTATTCGTTAGACTCTCTGTAGGAGCATAGTTAAATCTCAAAGCTGTTTCCCAAAACCAAGGTTACTGAAGTTGCTCTTGAAAACGCTTGTTATTGAACGGCTCCCTTACACCAATCGTAGAACAGCTAAGTACATCATTAGATGCTTTGTCATTCCTCGTCACTTTATACACAGAAGATCGCCACTACACACAACATCAAGACGTTTATCTGTCCTTCTGTCACAGCTTCAGAAGAATTGTGACAGTGACTACAAATACAAAAGCTGCCCATTTCTTTGCATTTACAAGCGACGGATTTAAAGATGCTTCAAATTAAAACCGAGATACCTGTATCAAAAGATAAATACAGTATAGGCTGCATAGACCTATATTTTTGAATGATATGGAAATCAATTTCCTGTTAATTCATTTGAGTTGTATTTAGCTCTTTGTATGCTGCTGTCTTTAATTTGTCATTTTTGCCTYAATATATTTAATGTGTAACATGTGCGCAATGATGTGCCAAATCTTGATTTAGTGCATTATTATAGGGTTAGCATTAGAATAAGCCGCCTCAATATTTGTAGCCATTGGTGATAATATCTCTCTAGGAGCTGATCCGTCGTCAGTATTGTGGAATACTTGTAATGTTAAGTTWAGATTGGAAAGGGAGAACACTGATCCGAGAGCTGTGGTTCTTTTCGATCAGTATCGACATGCCTCAAAGACGCACTTAGCGAACATTCTCTCTGCGTGGTATTTTGGAAAACGTATGTTACATCGTCGGCAGTCGTAGGAAAGATGCTTCGTTAAAGCACTCCTAAGCCTAAGTTCCATCGTTATGGGGAAACTGGGCCTTGGTCAATACAGATAAATCCATAATAACAGAATATCACTGATACAGCTCTTCTTAATCACCTAATGAAATCAGTCATCGACTCCTCTGGAAGGACCTCACTAAGAAGGAGAACCACTGGCTATAGTTCATGTGTTAAAAGCTGCCCTGCTGTTGTAGAGCACCGAGTGCAGTAGTCCTAAATATGGTCTCTGACTCTCAGCCTCGTCCTGGGTAATTTGGCCCAATTACAGACTGATCCGGTGGACTAGTGTCCTCTGTGTGTGTGTGCGTGCGCATATTACAGTCCAGCTCACTGCCAGATGTGGAGTGTGTGGAGTGTGTGCACTCGTGTGTCGTGTAGCAGGGAAGGTTCTGGGCACACTCACTGGAAGGCCCCATGTTGTTATTGTCTCAATGTTCTGTTGCCACGACGATGCCCAGTCTGCCACGATATCGCTATGCTTGAGCAGGTTCACATGGAGACAAAGACAAGAACTAGGCCTGTAAGGACACCGAGGAACACCCAAATGCAAAGACCCCCCGTACAAAATCAGACGACCCACTTCACCCTGACCTGGAAGAGTCTGGCAGAAAGAGGCGGGGGGGTCCTGAAAAATACACGACTCAACAAAAACTAGGTCTTCAAAACACCCTTTACCCCCCCCCAAATCCCATCTCTCTCAAACCTTACTTCAACACAGCCTTGGTCTTCCTCTAAGACAGCCTCTCTACTCAGCACTGATAGAGGGCCAGAGACTGAACATTATTAAGACGTGTGGGGGAACTATAAGTGCRCAGTACAGTAGCTTTAAGGGATGTACAGTATCCATCTCATCTGCCTCCCAGTTGCCATGGCAACCTGAGCTCCACCTCATCTTCTGTGTGTGTGTAATAAATCTCAATTGCATTGAAATAATCAGCCTCTGGCTGTTCTCTACCTCCAGGGCTTGGGGCTTGAGAGCAGTGGCCTGACACATGGCCACACTGTGGGCTGCTGTCAAGGATGACAAATACATTTCCAAKTCTTGGTCATCCTTGAGTGCATGCATACATGCGTGTGTATACATTCCTGCCTACATGCGTGCATGAAGTTAGCATAAATGGTAGTCGTAAATCCTCCAGTCTAATACCATAGAGATGAGAGGACATGTTTATTGAGTGTCAGATGAGATGTGCTGCGAAGTGATGTCATATGGGGGGTGGTGCAAATAAAGGTCACAGAGGAGTCATTATGACTGAACCACCTGTCTCACTCCCTACTGTAACACTCCCTCTATCACCCTGATTCACCCCTTTCTTCTCCATGTCAATCCTACACATGCATGCATTTATAAAATATATATATWTWTTTTTTCTATTTCACCTTTATTTAACCAGGTAGGCTAGTTGAGAACAAGTTCTCATTTACAACTGCAACCTGGCCCAAGATAAAGCACAGCAATTCGACACATAAAACAACAGAGTTACACATGGAATAAACAAAACATACAGTCAATAACAGTAGAAAAATAAGTCTATATACAATGTGAGCAAATGAGGTGAGATAAGGGAGGTAAAGGCAAAAAAAAAAGGCCATGGTGGCGAGGTAAATACAATATAGCAAGTAAAACACTGGAATGGTAGATTTGCAGTGGAAGAATGTGCAATGAAGAAATATAAATAATGGGGTGCAAAGGAGCAAAATAAATAAATAAATACAGTAGGGGAAGAGGTAGTTGTTTGGGCTAAATTATAGATAGGCTATATACAGGTGCAGTAATCTGTGAGCTGCTCTGACAGCTGGTGCTTAAAGCTAGTGAGGGAGATAAGTGTTTCCAGCTTCAGAGATTTTTGCAGTTYGTTYCAGTCATTGGCAGCAGAGAACTGGAAGGAAAGGCGGCCAAAGCAGGAGTTGGCTTTGGGGGTGACCAGTGAGATATAGCTGCTGGAGCGCGTGCTATGAGTGGGTGCTGCTATGGTGACCAGTGAGCTGAGATAAGGCGGGGCTTTACCTAGCAGAGACTTGTAGATAACCTGTAGCCAGTGGGTTTGGCGACGAGTATGAAGCGAGGGCCAACCAACGAGAGCGTACAGGTCGCAATGGTGGGTAGTGTATGGAGCTTTGGGGACAAAACGGATGGCACTGTGATAGACTGCATCCAGGTTGTTGAGTAGAGTGTTGGAGGCTATTTTATAGATGACATCACCGAAGTCAAGGATCAGTAGGATGGTCAGTTTTACGAGGGTATGTTTGGCAGCATGAGTGAAGGATGCTTTGTTGCGATATAGGAAGCTGATTCTAGATTTAATTTTGGATTGGAGATGCTTAATGCGAGTCTGGAAGGAGAGTTTACAGTCTAACCAGACACCTAGGTATTTGTAGTTGTCCACGTATTCTAAGTCAGAGCCGTCCAGAGTAGTGATGCTGGACGGGCGAGCAGGTGCGGGCAGTGATCTGTTGAAGAGCATGCATTTAGTTTTACTTGCGTTTAAGAGCAGTTGGAGGCGACGGAAGGAGAGTTGTATAGCATTGAAGCTCGTCTGGAGGTTAGTTAACACAGTGTCCAAAGAGGGGCCAGAAGTATACAGAATGGTGTCGTCTGCGTAGAGGTGTATCAGAGAATCACCAGCAGCAAGAGCAACATCATTGATGTATACAGAGAAGAGTCGGCCCGAGGATTGAACCCTGTGGAACCCCCATAGAGACTGTCAGAGGTCCGGACAACAGGCCCTCCGATTTGACACACTGAASTCTATCAGAGAAGAAGTTGGTAAACCAGGCCAGGCAATCATTTGAGAAACCAAGGCTGTTGAGTCTGCCGATAATAATGTGGTGATTGACAGAGTCGAAAGCCTTGGCCAGGTTGATGAATACGGCTGCGCAGTAATGTACCTTATCGATGGCGGTTATGATGTTGTTTAGGACCTTGAGCGTGGCTGAGGTGCACCCATGCATCACACCTCCAGTGATGTGGAGGTTGTCACTCACAAAATGGCATTATCTTCACAGCCCTTTCCCTAACTGAATTTTGCCCCCAAATGGTATCCCCCTCAGTGCACTGTGCAACATCAAATGTGTCTTTGTTTCCCCAGAAATAGAACAGGATGGGTGTGTGTAGAGGCTTTAATCCCATAGTTTAATAAACTGGATTATCCCCAAGGCAGATAAACACAGGGTTAATTTTCTTTGCATAACACCACATCATCCATCCCTGGTTTTGTGTGTGTGTGTGTGTGTGTGTGTGTGTGTGTGTGTGTGTGTGTGAGAGATGTGTGTGGACAATAAGAGTGACTGTTGTCATGCGAGAGTACAGTTGGTCAGTAAATAACATGCAGCCTCACGTACTGGACAAGATTGACGTCATTTTAGAGCATCTGTTGGTAGAAATAAGATTTAACTGAACAGAGTGAGTGCCAAAAAGAGAGAGAGAGTGTGTGTGTGTGTGTGTGTGTGTGTGTGTGTGTATATATGTTATTGTGTGAGGGAGAGAAAAGGCCTGGGCCGGGAGTCTTCAGAACAATGCCTTTGTCAGCAGCCCATTCAATAGGGAGGGCAGGGGGCACTTGAGTTATATCACCCTCTGGCCCCTCAAATGAAGCCACAATGAGGTCACTTCCTGCTCTTTGGTTAACCAGCATCTGTTACCAGATTTGGGGGAGAGGAGGGGTTGAGATGGAGAGAGAGGGAACAGAGGGATGACGACAGGGTAGGGAGTAGCCAAAACTATTTATCTGGTTTGGGAATGCATTTTGAGCAAAGGATTGAGCTGAGTAAGTGTGCTGAGAAAAGAAGCTGGGAAAATGGCCTTATATAGTCATGGGTACTGAGAGRTGCGTTGGGGAGAGTGGCTGGGCTAAACTGTGCACAAATCGTGACCTTGGGACTATAATTTTTATCTGCAAAAAGGATCGTTTTGAGATACTGAACAAGTTTTAACATCCCAGATTTCAGAACTGTTTTGTAGTGAATTATTTTTTCATAACCCATTAAGGTCCTCACCTTAAAAAAGGTACCTAAAGTGCAGAATATCAAAATCCTGAGACATCGCAACCTTATGCTCTGAAATGTCTATCTGGGTTCAGCCATAAGGTTTTATCTGACACTGCTGAATTAGACATGTTTAGTTAAGAAAACTGTAGCTATCTGAACACATAAAATGATAGAATAACACTATTTGACCAAGATAGAGTCAGAACACATCAAATACATTAAGACATGTATTATGATCAGATGAATCTGACGTCACTGAACAACGATGTGACATTTACGTTAATAGCTAATGATTCCATGTGTTATTTCATAGTTTTGATGTCTTCACTATTATTCTACAACGCAGAAAATAGTTCAAATAAAGAAAAACCCTAGACTTTTTTAAAAGGACTTATTCATTCAAACAAAAGACGAACAATGGTGAGACCATATCTATCAATGTTGTTGTGATTTCTTGTGTGAATTGTTCAACTCAGACATTTGACTGGTACTGTATATACACCTACTCATTCCAGGGTTTTTCTTTATTTTTACTATTTTCTACATTGTAGAATGAGACATCAAAACTAGGAAATAACACACATGGAATCATGTAGTAACCAAAAAAGTGTTAAACAAATCAAAATATATTTTATTTTTTGAAATAGCCACCTTGATGACAGCTTTGCTTCACTCTTGACATTCTCTCAACCAACAAGTCTCTTCTTATTATTGGTGTACTTTAGTAGTGGTTTCTTTGCAGCAATTTGACCAGGGAGGCCTGATTCACGCAGTCTCCTCTGAACAATTGATGTTGAGATGTGTCTGTTACTTGAACTCTGTGAAGCATTTATTTGGGCTGCTATTTCTGAGGCTGGTAACTGTAATTAACTTAACCTCAGCAGCAGAGGTAACTCTGGGTCTTCCTTTCCTGTGGCGGTGTTCATGAGAGCCAGTTTTATCATAGCGCTTCATGGTTTTTGCGACTGCACTTGAAGAAACCTTCAAAATTTTCCAGATTGACTGACCTTCATGTCATTCATTTGAGCTGTTCTTGCCCATCTCAGTGAACGAATTCATTGCGGAGGCCCATCTCAGTGAACTAATTCATTGCGGAGGCCCATCTCAGTGAACTAATCCATTGCGGAGGCTCATCTCAGTGAACTAATCCATTGCAGAGGCCCATCTCAGTGAACTAATCCATTGCAGAGGCCCATCTCAGTGAACTAAATTAATTGCGAGGCTTAGGCCCATATCTCAGTAACTATCACTTGCAGAAGCCGCGAGGATGGCTGCACTTCTCTCCAGATTGCTCTCTCCCGCCAATTTGTGCACATTCATTGTTCATAACTTCACCGTGTGAATTGTTTTCGTTTGATTGTTAGTGTCTATTCAATTCCCTATTATATACACGCTTCAAAAAAAATAAAGGGAACACTTAAACAACACAATGTAACTCCAAGTCAATCACACTTCTGTGAAATCAAACTGTCCACTTAGGAAGCAACACTGACAAATAAATTTCACATGCTGTTGTGCAAATGGAATAGACAAAAGGTGAAATTATAGGCAATAGCAAGACACCCCAAAAAGGAGTGATTCTGCAGGTGGTGACCACAGACCACTTCTCAGTTCCTATGCTTCCTGGCTGATGTTTTGGTCACTTTTGAATGCTGGCGGTGCTCTCACTCTAGTGGTAGCATGAGACGAGTCTACAACCCACACAAGTGTGCTACCCATCAACACTTCTGTGAAATCAAACTGTCCACTTAGGAAGCAACAAAGGCGGAGTGCTCCTCCTGCTCCTCCTTGCCAAAGGCAAGGAGGAGCAGGGTTGTTGCCCTCCTACGGCCTCCTCCACGTCTCCTGATGTACTGGCCTGTCTCCTGGTAGCGCCTCTATGCTTGGACACTACGCTGACAGACACAGCAAACCTTCTTGCCACAGCTCGCATTGATGTGCCATCCTGGATGAGCTGCACTACCTGAGCCACTTGTGTGGGTTGTAGACTCCGTCTCATGCTACCACTAGAGTGAAAGCACCGCCAGCATTCAAAAAGTGACCAAAACATCAGCCAGGAAGCAAGGAACTGAGAAGTGGTCTGTGGTCACCACTCCTTTATTGGGGTGTCTTGCTAATTGCCTATAATTTCCACCTTTTGTCTATTCCATTTGCACAACAGCATGTGACATTTATTGTCAATCAGTGTTGCTCCAAGTGGACAGTTTGATTTCACAGAAGTGTGATTGACTTGGAGTTACATTGTGTTGTTTAAGTGTTCCCTTTATTTTTTTGAGCAGTGTATATCACCAGTAGTACATTTGCTGTTAATTCCTATAATTTCTAATTTACAATGTGTGTTTGGTTATGGTAATGTCTGTTAATGCATTTAATATAGTACTATTACAGTCATTCACCGTTCTCATTGTCAGAGTGGACACTGTTTGCAGAGCGCACAACCTATGCTACACTTGTGAGAAACACGTTTTAGTTCATTTCATTCCATTTACGAGGTGCCAATTTAGTTACTGTCTTTTGTTTGGAGCGCTCGCTCCTGTCAATGTTGAATAAGGACACGCACCTGATTACGCATAGAAGTAGACCTTTAGGCTACTTGGCTTGCGAGCAAATGTAGGCATATAAATGTTCTCATTAGGGGATCTGATAGTATTTCTGATTGAGCTGTGGAGCTTCTGAAAGTAATGTTTTCTTCTCCTCAAACAGCAAGCAAACTAAGTCTGTTTTTACATCCATTGACAATGACAATAGTTCCTTAATTAATGTATTTGAAAAATCTTTCCAGCTCTCCCCATTTAGATAACTACTCAGTGTGAAAGGGAAAAATGTCATGAACTGATCCAGTGGAAACCTCATAAAATAGGCCTACCTGATTACTTCTTATCTCTTGCGCAAATAGCCTACATCTGTGTCTGTCCCGAGCACACTGGCTGGTAAACTGATGGCCCAGAATATTTTATACAATGTTGCAAGGAGCTTCAGGCTGATCCAAGTTAATAGTTGATACAATGTTTCAAGTTCGTTACAGACAGGCCATGCATAGCCAATGTGATTTATAGGATATTTATTTTTATCAGTATATTTTCTCCCTGCAGGCTGCAATGTTTTTATTTGTTGGCTTTATAGGCTATTTACATAGTTGGCAATGTATGTTCGTTTTTAGGTTATCATTTTGATTTGGATAGAATTTTGATTAACCACATGACAATTATTTTGAGATATAAAGACGTTATTATAAATGAAACTGGTCCACAAAAATGGCATTCCACGTGAGAAAGTTTGCTGACTCCTCCCTGTAGCCCATTACTGGCAACTTCAGGAGAGTAACGTCAGAATCTGCGAAAGCGAGGAGGATGTCCGGGACAGGTTAAGGTTTTTTTCATCTGGTAATCTAGATCTCTGGCTCCCTCTAGTCATTTGTGTCTTATTTAATCAAACAGTGAACTTAAGCATCAGACAAGCTCAATGCATATAGTTGAATTCATTAAAACACATAGGGTGTGTTTGTATATGGAAAAATACATGTTTTAAAATGTTGTCTATTGGTCGAAAGAACATACAGCTTTTGGTCGACTAAGATTTGTTTTATTTTTCAGGGAAAACCCTGAAACCCTTTTAATGCAGATAAAACTTTATAGTTTTACATTTTTTTCCAAATCTAACTACAGACATTATATGTGAATAACTCACTTTTGACAAAAATGTCAGCTAGAACCTTAAAGTCCCAAGGTCTCAAATCACAAATTAAGTGACATGTCAATGAGGACAGTGTGTGTGTGTCTGTGTGTCCGTGCATGTGTCACCTGTGAGGGATGCAGTAGCTCTACAATTAACCTCTCAGAGACCTTCAACAATAATCAGCTATGATAACTGTGATCAGTCAGAAAATGAATCATGTATAATTACTTTTTACTGACATACAGGTCACACACTGACACTGTGGGTGGAGGGAGGGAGAGAAGGAAGAAAAGGTGGGAAGGAGTGATGTAGAGAAGGTGTGAGGGAGACAGGGAGAGATGGGTGAGAGGTGGAGAATGGGGCAGTGAAAGAGGAAGAAAAATGTGAGAGGAAGAGGTGTAGAGAGGTGGAGTGAAGGAGGGGTTAAGTTATCAAATCAGGGTGTGAACCGATGAGGAAGAAAGGGTGTGATGTATTGAGAGGTTGAGGAGGAAGAAGGGATGGAGGGAGTGACAGGGTGGGAGACAGGGGCAGGCACAGATGGGGCTAGGACAAGCATAAGGGCAGGGGTAGGGTTTGGGTATGCGTGTGATTTTCTACAACAGCAAGGAGCACAGCTGAAGCTGGACCTGTGACACACCTAGGGAGTGTAGTGGCTCAGGGCAGCCAGGGCCGGGACATCTGTGGCTCTGAGGAACGGGGTCACACACACAAAAAGACAGATCCAAAATACACACAGTACACTAAAACATTAGCGCACACACACACAGTAAACTACATTACCAGTAAAACACACAGCCTCTCTTTGCTCTGACTGCAGATCTTTCATATTAAGTCCCTATTTTTATTGGTCTAAATATAAAGTTACATCAATTTTATTAAGCCAGTCACAGTAAGAAAGTTGTACCAAGACGTAAAATAACTCCAGAGTACAGAGATGTTTGTTCAAAGGTAGAGCATCACCACTGTACAGCTCCCTACCTCACAAGTCACAAACCCTAACCCTAACCCTAACCCTAGCCCTAACCCTAGCCAAACTAAGGGCCTGGCCCAAAGAAAATTAGAAATGCATCCTTTCTAACTGCTTGCCTTCCTTCGCTACTTCTTTGTTTAAGGAATTCACTGATCTGACATGATACCTTGCTAGAAATTATCCAATCTCTAACGCATCAGTGAAAATCATAAGAATAGATAGGATAAACTCCATTATACACATTCTACCACAACATAATACCGGTATCAAGGCAGATATTGGCTAGGTATCAGGTATCCCCCTGGTTTAGACTACCTACTGTAGTCTGCAGGTGAGAGGATGACTTGTGCAAATCAATTTTCTCTTTTAAGGAGTCTCCTCTTACCACTGCTAGAGATGGCGAGACAGGAGGGAGAGGGAGTGGGAGGACCATTTTTGAGATTCCAATCTACTGAGGCTTTTTGGTTTGCAAGTGAGAAGAACACAATTCTTGTGAATCATGCTCTTTATTTCTGAGAGCTGCTGAACCCGCTCTGTAAGAATGTGACACTGAGATTATTGAAATCCCCATGTTCGTCTCTGTCTGACATGTCTGTCTAACATCTCATGAGGCATGTCTAACCTTTCAATTCACACTCAAGGCCACAGCTCAACAGATATAACTCTTCTAGTGGTTTTGGAGGGCCACTGGCCATTTTATTTTATCTTTGTGAAACAACTACTACTGAAACTAGGAAACACTCTTGCATAGCCTATTTCCATAGAAAACCTAACCCTTTTTCCCCCAGAGCTTATTCCATGTCATGGATCAAAATGCACATCAAGTGTTCTAGTCAGGCGGAAGGCTACAGTTCTGGAATTGCAACATGCTTCAACCCTTTTTTGGACCATTTAATTTCTGTCAAAGTACTTGTATGTCTTCGGTTTGTCATAGAAAACTCCCTGTTGTACTAAACCAACCTGTCCATCGCCAGGTTGGGTCAAACTCAGTGCTGACCCATTCTGAGCCACAATTCCAGCTGTCCCACGCTCCACATCGCTAACATGCTAATCCCTACAGCAAAAGGAAAAATTGCAACCTGCCAAACCAGCGGTTGATGAGGCAGGGAAATTGCTGGATGAAAATTTCCACAGATAATGGCGGGGGAATTTGGTCAGTAAAGCACGCAGCAAACTTCTTCCTTTTCCATTGGGTTTCTTTAATTATGAATATTAAAGCTGCAATATGTAATTTTTGGGGCGACCCAACAAAATTCACATAGAAATGTGTGTCATAGATCTATCCTAATCATTGAAAGCAAGTCTAAGAAACAGTAGATCTGTTTTCTCTGTGTGCTATTTTTATGCTTCCAGCTCTTAAGTTACGTTTTTTGCATCTTTTACTTTCGGTTTTGTACACCAGCTTCAAATAGTTGAAAATACAATATTTTTGGTTATGGAAAATATATATTCACAGTGGTTTAAATTGTACAATTATTCTCTACACTATACTTGGGTTGTCACAAACTGAAATATGGCGAACTGTGGTTTGCAAGTGAGAAGAACAGAGCAACTAGAGCATCAATTAGTGCATCTTTAAGTGTTGTCCGTGTGTATGTAGAACCTGCTAGGTACAGGCACCGATGCTATGTACAGAAACGATGCTAGGTACAGGCATTGATGCTATGTACAGAAACGATGCTAGGTACAGAAACGATGCTAGGTACAGAAACGATGCTAGGTACAGGCATTGATGCTATGTACAGAAACGATGCTAGGTACAGAAATGATGCTAGGTACAGGTATTGATGCTATTGTAGCGACCCACACAGACAGCTGTGTGTTATGTGTTAGGCTAGTAGGTGGTTGTGTTGTACTGACCAGTACCCAGTGTTCGCGGAGTCCGACATGTCAATCAACCTGCTATCTGCCAATCACGGGAATGCCTGGAATGTTCTGATGCCGGGCATCCTGGCGGTTGGCGGAGTGGCGTGGAGGGGGGTTGGGCAGGGGGRTGGAGCATTGGAAGTTAAGACCAGGTTTCGCCTTTGTTCTCCCTCTTACGTCTGGGCTTCACAAGAGAAGGTCACGATTGGCTTGTGGGTTATCTGTCATTTATTTGGCGTGGGCTACGGCCAAACAGTAGCCTGTGTAAAGTTGGTTTAATAAACCGTCAATTCGCAAACTCAAGCCTCTGTCTGGACAATTGTTCATTTATGATCCAGTCAGGTCATTACACCATGTACAGAAACGAGGCTATGTACAGAAACGATGCTAGGTACAGGCATTGATGCTATGTACAGAGACGAGGCTATGCACAGAAACGATGCTAGGTACAGGCATTGATGCTATGTACGTACAGAAAGGACGCTAGGTAGCAGGCATTGGCGCTAGGTGTGGATACGAGGTACATAAATTATGCTATTGTAGGTACAGGCATCACTCGTGCAATACAGGGATTATATAGATCAGTAACCTAATCAATATGTCCCTACCTACATGCACATATCTACCACAATTACCTCGAACCCCTGCACATGGACTCGGTACTGGTACCTGTGTATATAGCGAAGGTATCATTACTCATTGTGCATTTATTCCTCATATTATTTTTCTGCATTGATGGGAAGGGACTGTAATTAAGCATTTCACTGTTAGTCTACATACACCTGTTGTTTATGAAGCATGTGACAAATAACCTGAGAAATGGTTTGCACTGTGTATGTAGAACCTGCTAGGTACAGGCCACCGATGCTATGTAACAGAAACGATGCTAGGTACAGAAACGATGCCTGATGGTAGCAGAAATACGATGCTAGGTAGCAGGGCATTGATGGATGATGTAACAGGAGAAGCGATGCTAGGTACAAGGCATCTGAATGCTATGTACAGAGACGAGGCTATGTACAGAAACGATGCTGAGGTAACAGGCATTGATGCTATGTACAGAGACGAAGGCGTATAGGTAGCAGAAACGATGCTAGGTACAGAAACGATGCTAGGTACAGGGCATTGATGATATGTACATGAAACGATGCTAGGTACAGGCAATTGATGGCTATGTACAGGAGACGAGGCCTATGTAAAGCAACGATGGCTAGGTAAGGATTGATGATATGTACAGAAACGATGCCTAGGTACGCAGGGCATTTGGAATGCCTGATGGTAACAGAAACGAGGCTAGGTATCAGCAACCAGGCTAGGTTAAGAAACGAGGCTAGGTACAGAACGACGGCTTAGGTACAGACGAGGGCTAGGTACCAGAAACGAGGCTAGGTAAGAAACGAGGCTAGGTTTAAGGAAAACGAGGCTAGGTAGCAGAAGACGGGCTAGGTTAGGGCATTGATGATTTGTAACAGAAACGAGCTAGGGTAAGGCATTGATGCTATGTACAGTAGAACGAGGACTATGTACAGATACGATGCCTAGGTACAGCGGCTTTGAGCTATGTTACAGAGACGAGGCTAGGTACAGAACGATGCTGAGGTAAGAGAACGATGGCTATGAGGTACGATGGCATTTGATATATGTACATGAAACGATGCTAGTACAGGCATTGATGGCTATGTACAGAGACGAGGCCTATGTACAAGAAACGAGGCTAGGGGTACAGGCATTGATGATGAATGTCTACAGAAACGAATGCTAGGTACGAGGCATTGATGGCTGATGGTACCAGAAACCCACGAGGCCTAGGTACAGCGAGGTACGAAAACGAGGGCTAGGTACAAGAAACGAGGCTAGGTCCAGAAACGGAGGCTAGGGTAGCAGAAAGCAGAGGCCTGAGGTACAGAAACGACCGGCTACGGTACAGGAAACGAGGCTAGGTAGAACGAGTAAGAGCGAAACGAGCTAGGTACAGGGCATTGATGGCTATGTACAGAAACGGAGGCGTATGTACCAGAAAACGATGCTAGGTACAGGCATTGACGCTAGGTGTTGGTATACGAGGTACATAAATTATGGCTATTGTAGGTACAGGCATCACTCGTGCAATACAGGGATTATATAGATCAGTAACTAATCGAAACTTCCGGCGCCGAAAGAGATGGCCGCCTCGACATCCTTCGCGTTCCTTTGGAAAATATGCAGTATTCTGTTTTTTATTATCGTGTTTTTTCTTAACATCGTGTACCCCCCAGGTAATTTAAGGTTTCATTAAATACAGTCGGGAGGGAAACTACTGAATATACGATTAACCGTCAACGCATCAATCGGTTCCTCTACCAGGGAATATGACCTTTCCCGAAACGGATTCCAGTGTTTTGCGCCTTCCACCCAATACATGGATCTGATCCCAGAGCCGGCGGACCTGTGGCGACGGACCGAAAAAGGGGCGCAACGAGGCGGTCTTCCGCAGTGTCAGGCTGTCGGAGACGGGCACATCTGCGCTCCAGCGATCGCCCTAGCATACTACTTCCGCCAATGTCCAGTCTTCTTGACAATAAGGTTGACGGAAATCCGGAGCAGGGTAGCATTCCCGAGAGACATCGGGATTGCATAGTGCTCTGCTTACACGGAAAAACATGGCTACACTCAAGAGACCGCTAAGCCCGGCATGGGTCGGTGCGAGCCCAGCTGGTTTCCTTCAATGTCATCGCGCCGACAGAAACAAAGCATCTTTCCGGTAAGAAGAGGGGCGGGGGGGTATGCCTTATGATTAACGAGACGTGGTGTGATCATCATACAACACAATTGGTTCGGAACTCAAGTCATTCTGTTCACACTGATTAGAACTCCTCACAATCTAATGTCGACCGAGATTTCTACCAAGGAATTCTTCTTAATCATAATCACAGGCCGTATATTATTCCCGCCAAGCAGACACATCGATGGCCCTGAACTAACTTTAATCTGAACTCTTTTGTAAAGCTGGAAAACCTACACCCTGAGGCTTGCATTCATAACGTAGCTAGGGCGATTTTAACAAGGCTATCTTAAAAACAAACTCCCTAAATTCTATTCAGCATAATCGATTGTGCTACCAGGGCTCGGAAAACCTAGATATTCGTTTAATACTAATTTCGCGACGCATATAAGGCCTTCCCGCCCTCCTTTCGGAACAAGCTGACCACGGACTCCCATTTGTTGATTCCAGCTACAACAGAAACTCAAACAACATGCCTCCCGCCGCTCAGGTCTGTTTCGACGCTGGTGCCGACCAATTGAATCCACGCGTTCCAGACTGCTTCGATGCAGCGGATTGGAAATATGTTCCGCATATGCCGTCCAACAACATATTGACGAATATGCTGTATTCGGTGAGCGATTCCATTAGGAAGGTTGTCATTGACGATGTCGTACCCCACAGCAACGATTAAAACATTGTCCCAAACCAGAAAAACCGTGGATTTGACGGCAGCCATTCGCGTGAAAACTGAAAAAGCGCGAACGCACCCTGCTTTTAACCAGGGCACAGGTGACCGGAAGGCATGACGCGAATGACCAAACAGTGTAGGGCTATTCTGCTCCCGCAACGGCAATCAAACGGCTAAGTCCCACGGTACAGAGACAAATCGAGTCGCAATTCAACAGCTTCAAGAACAAGAGGTAATGTGGCCAGGGTCTAGCAGTCCAACTCACGGATACAAAAAGAAAGACAGCCCCGTCGCGGACCCAGATGTCTTGCTTCCCAGACAGTGTAAAGCAACTTTTTTTGCACCGCTTTGAGGGACATACAGTGCCACTGACACACGGCCCCCTATCCAAAACTGCGGGCTCTCTTCACTGCCGAGCCGAGGTGAGTCATAGAAACATTTAAAGTAACGTGTTAACCCTCGCAAGGCTGCAGGCCAGCGGCAATTTCCCAGTCCGCGGTCCTCAGAGCATGCGCAGACGCAGCTGGCCTGGTGTTGTTTATCGGACATATTCAATCAATCCTTATCCCAGTCTGCTGTTCCCACATGCTTCAAGAGGGCCACCATTGTTCTTGTTCCCAAGAGAAGCTACGGTAACTGAGGCTAAACGGCTACCTGGCCCGTAGCACTCACGTTCCGTCATCATGAAGTGCTTTGAGAGACTAAGTCAAGGACCATACTCACCTCCACCTATACGGACACCCCTAGACCCACTCCAATTTGCTTACCGACCCAATAGGTCCACAGAGCGACGGCAATCGCAACCAACACTGCACACTGACACTGCCCTAACCCATCTGGACAAGAGGAATACCTCTGTGAGAATGGCTGTTCATTCGATTACAGCTCAGCATTTAACACATAGTAACCCTCCAAACTGTCATCAAGCTCGTAGACGCCTGGGTCTGCGGACCGCACCCTCCTGTGCAACTGGGTCCTGGACTTCCTGACGGGGCCGCCCCCAGGTGGTGAGGGGTAGGTTAAGCAAACATGCTCCACCCCGGGGCCCCACAAGGGTGCGTTTCCTGAAGCCCTCTCCCTTATACTGCTCCTGTTACTCACCCTTACGACTGCGTGGCCATGGCACGCCTCCACACTCAATCAGTATCATCAGGTTTTGCGGATGACACTACAGTGGTAGGCTTTGACTTACCAAACAAGACGAGACGGCCTACCAGGGAGGAGGTGAGGGACCCTCGGAGTGTGGTTGTCCAGGAAAATAGCCTCGACACTCCAACGTCAACAAACAAAGGAGATGATTGTGGACTTCAGAAACAGCAGAGGGAGGCACCCCCTATCCGACATCGCGCGGTCAGCGGTAGTGGAAAGGTGGAAAGTTTTAAGTTTCCTCGGTGTACCAATCACGGACAACTGAATTGGTTCACCCAACACAGACAGCGGGTGTGAAGAAGGCCGCAGCAGCGGCGCTCTGTCCAAACCTAGGAGGCTGAAGAAATTCGGCTGTGTCACGCGAAAAAGCACTCAAAATATCTAACAGATGGCACAAGTCGAGAGCATGCCTGTCGGGCTGTATCAACGCCTGGTACGGCAACTGCTCGCCCCACAACGTAAGGGTCTCCAGACGGTAGTGAGGTCTGCAGAACGCATCACCGGGGGCAAAAACGTACCCTGCCCATCCAGGACACGCTACACACCCGATGTCACAGGAAGGCCATAAGATCATCAACGGACAACACCACCCCAAGGCCACTGCTGTTCACACCGCGCTATCATCCCAGAAGGGCGAGGTCCAGTACAGGTGCATCAAAGCAGGGACGAGAGACCTGGTAAAAGACAGCTTCTATTTCAAAGGCCATCAAAGACTGTTAAAGCACAGCGCACACAATGAACATTTAGGTCCGGCCGCTGCCACATAGGCGACTCAACTCCAGCCACTTTAAAAAAATGGGAATTGATTGGACATTATGTACATAGTACCACTAGCACATTTTAAAAATCCACACTTAATATAATGTTTTACATACCCTACATACCGCATCTCATATGTATATACTGTACTCTATATCATTCTACTGCATCTTGCCATCTTTATGTAATACATGTAGCCACTAGCCACTTTAAAAACGAAATGCGACTTAATATAATGTTTAACATCCCCTAGCAGTCACTTCATCTCATATGTATATACCGGTACTCGATACCCATCTACTGTTGCACTTGCATGCCGTTCTGTTACCACCCTCATTCATATAATCTTTATGTACATATATTCTTTTATTCCGCTTTACACTTGGTGGGTGTGTAGTAAGGTAGTAGTTGTGGAATGTTAGGGTTAGATACTTGTTGGTTGTATTACTGGCATTGTCGGAACTAGAAGCACAAGCATTTGTCGCTACAGTCTCTGCATTAAACATCTGCTAACCATCGTGTCCATGTGACTATTACAAATTTGATTTGATTTGGATTTGATCAATATGTCCCTACCTACATGCCATATCTACCTCAATACCTCGAACCCCTGCAGCATATGGACTCGGTACTGGTACCTGGTGTATATAGGCCACGGTATCAGTCTTACTCATTGTGGCATTTATCCTCATTATTTTTTCTGCATTGT